>NC_139348.1:112247345-112387345 GCF_055883805.1 Amblyomma maculatum
TTACCTGGGTATAAGCTTGAATCCGTATCTACTGTTCCCGTGGGGCTTAGGAGGTAATCTAAAAGGAGTAAGACGCTGAAAATAAAAGTGTTCAGAGGAAATAGGACGAACGTGAAGAGGTCAGGGTTAATTCTCTACCATACCATAGATCCAGGGATCATTACACGTGCTTTATTCCGCCGCCGAAATGAGAATAATATCTCAAAATATTTTAAACGATATTTGTTGTTTGAGACGCATGTGAAGCGCACCTAACAAATTCATTTTCTCATTTTGTGTATTGAGAAAAAAAATACAATAAAAGTTTCCTCGGTAGGCGTTCACAGGCCATGTTTAGTCCCACCATATTTAAAAAGTTTTATGCAGCGTGTAAACTTTGCCTGAAAAATAATTAAAAACATATTTAACAAAGTATTCCATTGTTGCACAATGTGGAACTTAGATAAAGCAAAATATTTTGCCATGACTTCTAATATCTCAATTCAGAGCAGAATCGACCTTATATATAGTTAGTGCGTTCGGATTCGTCAGACCTGCTTATAATTGGTTAGCTGTCCAGTGGTATGATAACATAGTACATTTGCGTGAATCTGCAACCTACGTACTGCACTTAATACCACGTGTGCGAATGACATTATAAATTGAGCTGCTAGCTGGTGGCTCCTCAAAACACTCTGCACGTATTAATTCGATATCATTTAAGGTGCCAGGTTCCTTGCAGGACGAGAACAATCGTCAAATATTAAGCTCACTGTTAATGTAATAATGAGACTATTTTGAGCCTCTTCTAATTTTTCACATGCAGTAACTGCCTTCGGCAAATTGTTTCACAAAGTTGATTGAGAAATGGTAGTGTTTAGTTCGCTTGTTGTTCTTGTTTTACCTTGCTGATATTATTTATCTGCCCCAACACCAAGTTGCAACCATCGAATAAAGTTGTCAATTTATCGCTTAATCGCGACATAACTTAACATGCCACCGCATCATAAGCATCAAATCAAGACAATCCTCTACCATAGCCGAAGCTCGTTAGGCCTGTCGCAGCGAGGATATTTTCTGGAAAGGCGTTGGTGCCGCAGTGGAAAAAAAAGAGCGATTTTTTTGCACAAAACAACGAAGTGTGGTAAGGGCTATCAGCCGGGCTTCCGCCTTGAGCGGCTTTCCGCAGCGTCATTCTCACCTCTAAGATGTATGAGGAGCCCCGGGGATGTCGACGTTGAGGTAAGGTGGTGATGGATGGACCCCGATGAAATGTCAAGGATGCCATACTCAAGCTCCAAAACTTTGTGTTCTTGATCCACACAGGCCAGTGGAAAGTCTCACGGATTGACAAGACCGAAAACATTGATGTGCGCTTAGATTCTGTTCTCGCTTTTTAGTACCCGTCGACTAAGCCTGGAAGAATATATATATCAAAAGCGATAGAGCTTAAATATGAAGGAAATGCATGAATGATATGCTGTCTTGGAGCGATGGCTTATTTTTACTCTCTGTATTTCGGAACGAAAGAGCGTAGTAGGCAAAAGGGAAGGAAACAATTTTACTAGTGGAAAGGTAGATAAGGTGCGCCGTTTTCAAAATGACTTTCTCCGCCCAGCATTTTACGTACAACTATTATTCGTAGACAAGGCCGGATTGTCCAGGCCTCAATAGAGTCAAAGCATGTTCCTGATTTCTCACAATTAAAATTAGAGCTTAGGTATTGCAATTTCGAATGCTTCAATAGATATTCGACGCATCGAACGCTTCATCCCAAAGCCAACCTGATATCTTTCCCGTCGAAGTACAGAACATTTTACTCACCCAGATCGATGAAAGAAAAATACCAAATTCAACTTTAGCTGGTTTTAATTGGTTTCAGGTGATTTTCATTAGATCGCAGCTGGTACTACTTTGTTGCTAACTGATTCTAGATACCTGCCAGTTGAACGTCAACGGGTCCCAATTTGTGGCCAAGTTCACTGAACAGGTTTTATCTGGCTTTCAGTAGCGAGTCAGCACCGACCCCAGCCATTTGGGCTGTTGATACCAGATGGGTGGTTTATTAATATGAGCTGCGAAAGCTGTGAGAGAAGCAATAAATCGTTAGTTTGAGACTATGACTCCTCCTAGCCGACAGCTCCTGAGTAATTTATCACTGCTGTGTGTACAGACGCGGGACTCTCAGGCTGGTCAACTTTGAAGATCTAATTAAGAAACTCCCCCCGCAAATTGCTCGAAACGCTTATTGAAACGTAAGTATGTTTATTCACTTGCTTCAGGGCAGAAAAAATAAAGCATGTGTGTTGTAAGAATAGAAATCCCATTGAAAATTTGAACTCCTGTGAACTATTTAAACGTATCTTCTACAATGTTTAAACATGTAATGTTTCCGTAAAACAAAATGGGAGGCCGCTTAAGCTTCGCCTTGTAGACACGACAAGATAGCACGGCTTAAGTCATCAACTTGTTTTAAACGTGAATGTACGCGAACGAGGATCTTCATGGGTGGCTAGCAATGAGAGCTATTACGCTCTCCTGTATTGCACTTAAAGAAGTAGGTTTACCATCTACCCTTTTTTCAGGGCCAACCCTATTTTTTCCGACCGCTGTCAACGGCAGCAACGGCTTCTCGTAAGAACGAGCTGCATACGCTTTGTCGTAAAATGTAAATTTATTCTGTAAATTGAAAACAGTAAATGTACCTGACACCAGCAAAAGTGCATCCTCTCGTTCAAAAGTGGAAATTATGTGCAAGCTATAAATATACTGTCTTTGTGTGAGGACAATCTGTCTAATTTTAAATATATATTACTTAATACTTGAGCACGATAAAGCTTTGGTTCTTTGTCAGTTCAGTAGCGATGTGATTTCTACAGACGCCACCATTTAGAAAAAACATAGCACCCCGTATAATGACAGCGTTTCGGGCACTGAACAATGTTTGCTGTACTTTAGGTAAACATATATAACATTGCTTTGCAGTTTTTGTAAGCACGCTACCTTAGGCGAACTTCAATTCGCCTTGCTGGATGAATTTACGAAACGATTACATGTTTGGTAGCATTTTTACGGTAACAATTTGCGAACTGCTTATGAGCAAGACCCATATCTACTTACTCTGTGCTGCCACACAGCCAGTCGTCCTGCGCTATCGAATTAGCCAAGAAAAAGAACACTCGATAAAGTTATTTTTTAGGAGTGCATGTTTTGAATTTTGAGGAATGTGATGCTGTTATTTACTAGAATAGCTCAATCTGAGGGACGCAAGTCTGTGCGTGTGCTGAGCGGGAAGGTGTTTGCTCGGGCGCCGTTCATAAACAGTCCGCAGATACTTCGAGTAAATATAATGTGCGTACGGTAGCTGTACGAAACTCTAAAACGCGCCGTCTCAAACATTACAGCATGAGGAAGGCAATGTGGTGGGTAAATAGGGTTGCTCTTAATTTTTTTTTTTTTTTTTTTTTTTTTTAACCGGGCCCTCACCAATGTTAATCCGCCCCTGCTCGCAGAGGCTCCTCCGTATTAAGTGCGCCTAGGCTTGGGAACCCTGCGCCTTACTATGATGCCCAGATGAAATTCGTGTGACACTGATTTAGCATTTCAATTGTTGTCCGGTGGAACAACGTTTGCAGTTATATTTTCTCTGTGCCAATACATTCCATTCAGAGGACACAGTGTTAGAGTTTCAGCTGTTGGCTATTAAGGATTAATTGACTTATTGAGTAAACATTAGGTGGACGCTTCAGCTTCTCCTTAAAGGTGGATGCGAAGCACCATTAACAACCCCTTTTCATTGCGCGAATTTTAAAAATGTCTTCTTGTTTAAATCATTTCAATTTGAAACTAATGATAACTGTGACATCAGTTCAGTTCAGTTCAGTTCAGTCGTTCAGTCGTGTCCGACTCTTCGAGACCCTATTGACCATGTCACGCCACGCTTTCCGGTCTCTCACTATCTTCCTAACATCACATAATTTCATCTGCAGTGCCTCGAGGATGCCATCTAACCATCGCGTTCGCTGCCTACCCCTTCTCCGGCGACCCTCAACCTTTCCCAACATCAAATCTTTCTCCAGCGACTCCTCTCTTCTCATCAGATGACCAAAGTAGCTGAGCTTTAACTTTAGAATTTGACCCTCCAATGAGCAGTCAGGGTTTACGGTCGACAATATTGACTGATTTGATCTTCTGGCAGTCCAAGGAACTCTCAAGAGTCTTCGCCAGCACCACAATTCAAACGCGTCAATTCTTCGGCGGTCAGCCTTTTCACAGTCCAACTCTCGCATCCATACATCACAACTGGAAAGACCATAGCACGAGTTATACGGATCTTGGTTGGCAGACTAATGTCTCTGCTCTTTACTAGGCGGTCAAGGCTAACCATTGCTCTCTTTCCCAGAAGCAGGCGTCTCCTAATTTCATGGCTGCAGTCTCCTTCCGAGGTAATCTTGGAGCCCAAGAAGAGAAAATCTGTCACAGCTTCCACTTCTTGTCCCTTGATGCTCCAGGACTTGATAGGGCAAGACGTCATGATCTTTGTCTTTTTAATGTTCAGTTTAAGCCCAAACTTCTCACTCTCTTCTTGTACGCGCATCAGAAGTCTCTTGAGTTCCGCTTCACCTTCTGCCATTAAAGTGGTATCATCCGCATATCTAAGGTTGTTGATACGTTTTCCAGCAATCTTCACTCCAGCTGAAGACTCGTCCAGACCAGCCTTCCTCATGATGCACTCTGCATATAGGTTAAATAGGCAGGGCGACAGTATGCAGCCTTGCCTCACTCCTTTCTCAATCGGAAACCAATCAGTAAGACCATGCCCAGTTCTGACTGTGGCCTCTTGCCCTTCATACAGGTTCCTGAGGAGACAGATGAGGTGAATTGGAACTCCCATCTCTTGGAGAGCTTGCCACAACCTGCTGTGATCTACGCAGTCAAACGCTTTCGCGTAGTCAATAAAGCAGAAGTAGATGGGTTTCTGGAACTCTCTTGCTTTTTCCATGATCCAGCGAAGGTTGGCAACTTGGTCTCTAGTTCCTCTGCCCTTGCGAAACCCAGCTTGCACGTCCGGAAGCTCCCGATCCACATACTGCTGCAGCCTACCTTGGAGGATTTTCAACATCACCTTGCTAGCATGCGAAATAAGCGCGATCGTGCGGTAGTTGGAACAATCTTTGGCACTGCCTTTCTTTGGAATGGGGATGTAAACTGACCTCCTCCAATCCTGTGGCCACTGCAGGGTTGTCCAAATCTTCTGACATAATGTATGCAGAATGTTAACAGCGTCATGGTTGAGGTTTTGAAGCAACTCAGCTGGAATTGTATCAATTCCGCTAGCTTTGTTCTTAGCAAGGCTGGCTAAGGCCCATTCAACTTCACTCTTCAGGATGCCCGGCTCGAGATCAGTGACCACAACCGTCTTATGTTGGGTTTGCACATTCGGGTCCTTCTTGTACAGTTCTTCTGTGTATTCCTGCCACCTCTTCTTTATCTCTGCGGCTTCAGTGAGGTCCTTGCCTCGTTTGTCCTTTATCACGCCCATCTTAGCACAGAAGCTTCCTTTGATATCTTTGATTGTCTTATACAGAGCTCTTGTGTTCCTTAATTGGCTGTTGTCCTACACATTATAAATGCACGTTAGTAATCTATACGCACTACAGCGCCCCTCTCACATGCTTTCTACCAATGACACTGCTTTACGTTCCCTTGTCAATGCTTTGCGTTCCCTTCTGGCGTGCATATGATCTAGTTTGGACCCAAAATGGCGTAAAATGTATTTCATTGAACCTATTTCATTTGTTTATTTTGAATGTGAGGTGTTTGAAATTCCCGCATGAGATCATGTGGTTGTGACGTCAGAACCCTGCGACCAATCAATATTTTTCCGCACTAATATTTTTATCCGTAGGTCCCAACAACTGCTACTAGGACACCGATGGCTTTATCGACTGAACACGCTTAATACGTTTCGCCTATAACGGACAACAATGACGAACGAGACACATTTTCTGTTGCCGCGGCATTTGCTGTCGATGCCTGCATCACATCAGCTACACCTGTGGTATGGATTGGGAAAAAAGAAAGAAGAAAAGAAATAAAAAAGAAATAAAAAAGAAAGGAAAGAAGAACGCAACAACGCCACAAAAAAAAGAAAGAAAGAGTTCTGGGCTATGTAAAAAGGCTTCGTGAGACGTTTACGACTGCTGTTTCCTATGAAAGAAGATTCCTATAGTGTGCAGGTCTCGGGCAAAGATGTGTACCGACATTGCCAGGTCTCTTTGTTCTGCATTATTTGTCTCTGCAGGCTGCACAGAATGAAGACAAACCATGTTGCTTGTAGAGGCAGCAGTCGCTATATAGAGCTTTGTAACACTTGCCCTTCATAGAAAGACCTCGCAATGTGATAAACAAGGTAATGAAGACTAACGCGGCAAAAGAAGGGGCAACACATGAAAGATAGTTTTCGCTCGCAGGAAACAGTGCTTTAACTGCACACTTCATTTATTACCTGCTGTCCAGCCTATTTCTCTAAACGGAAAATCGATCCCGCCATTGTATGAGAAAAAGCACGCGGAGAAGTCGCTGCAACGAGATGTGTACTTTTTTAACACAGTACAAAAAGAACGTTCGCAGCTTCGCACGGATCTTCTCACAAATGTAGATTAATCTTTTTTGAAGACGAACCTTCCAGCGCGTATTCCCGAGAGTTCCCAGGAGCGAATCTAAGGTTTTGTGTGTCAAGTAGAGAAAAGAAACAGTCGATAACAAAGTCATTAGATAAGCAATAGGCCGCACCTTCTGTTTCTCCTTGTCTCCGGTGACCCGCAACAGGTAAATCAAGAAAATGGAGCTGGTCGTCTCATAGGCTTCTTATTGTTTTCTCTTTCATGAACAATTCTCTGTGCGGTATCAAACGTGCCGCCTGGTCTCTGCGGAGTCTGGTAGGACGAAACATGGGAGCCACTTAATCAGCAAAGCTGTTCTTACGAAGTGTATATTTTTTCTCTGCAAGTGACGCGTATCGGCATTACGTTTCGAGGTCTATTTTATGCCTTAAGGAATACTTCTTACGAAGTAAATACGCAAGACAAAGCGGGGAGATATCAATAACGCATAGCCTCAGTATAAATGCTTGAAAACGTTTGTAAACTATCGAATAAAGAAATATCTACAAGGTCCGCAGTGCGACGCACCGGTATATTGCATTTAATTAGGAGCGTCCTCTATATCAGCGCTTTTATGTAGTGATTTGGTTTGATTCGTTATTTATTATTACTGGCACAGTTTGAGATTGTCGAATTTTTTGGTAAATAAATGTTCTTTGGGTTATATCTGATCTGTATCTGCACTACGGCACGAACGTCATTAACGGAGCCTGAATACCCTACTGAAAAATGAAATGCTCTACGGGGCAATAACCTCATAAAATCTTATTTCATCGCATAGAGTTTCATACGGTGCACATCATTATCATCAAATATCGTACATAATTTATGATAATGTACAAGAAACTATGAGAACTTGTGCAATTATATGCGACTTGTACGTGATTTCTTATGTGAATTGAGTGAGATTGTGTGAGAAAATGTGAGGTTATCGCCTCATACAATGTTTTCAGTAGGGTAAGGCACCAATGTAGTATAGTACACTAAAATTTGCAGCTATTTGTAGGCCCTGCTAATATTCGTTATGACATATATATTGCAGTGAACATACTTTACTCTAAAGTTTTCTACTTCGCTCGGCAAAGAATACTGCTACCTCTAAAGAGAGGATGCAGTCAGTTCTACGTAAATGAACATAAAAATGAAAGGTAAGCAAAACGCGCTTGACAGTTTTTATTTTAAATGTATTCGCTCCGACCTTCCCTGTGTTTCGTCAAAACCTGCCTGCTGTATTATCTTCCTTGCTCATTCACAACGCCATACTCTCCCAGAAGAAAAACGCTAAGCACTTTAGTTGTTTGACAAATAGGTAAGCAGACAGTGCTTTCAAAAAAATTAGTCGAAAATTCAAGGCTTGTGCAATACAGGTACTTTGGCTGCTTCCCTAAGGGCTGCCACATGCATCGCGCAGAACTACTCGATTTTGCAACGCAGTGTCAAGCCAAATCATAAATAACATTTTTATTTGAATACTCTCCCTGAAAAGCGATAATGAACAGGTATGATCAATAAATCTGCATTACACTGTTTCATATTTACTCTGCTTCGCGAAAAAGCTTCTTATAATGCTACCACAATTGTCGTCAAATATCGGAGTAGGGCAGGAGCGAAACAGCAGCATTCAAAATTGAATAACCCTAATTTGACCTTCAAAATGTTGAAAGACATTGAAAGCTGAGACAGGTACATAGAGGCTAACTATCACTTATACGTTCGACATTTCTTGAGTAATAATGCCTCTCGCAGTATACCGTCACAGTTTGCTACATAGTTGTTTGGCGCTTGCCAGGGATAGGTAGAGCAAATCATAATTTATTCAGCCGAAAAGAAAATTTGAAAAGAATCAATTCTTCAATAATACCCGTGGCTGCGATTCAGCGTCTAAGAATCAAGGCAGGCCTTTTTCTGCCAGCTCTGCTTTCCCTCTTAACTCGATAGTGTTAGAAGCCCCGTTCACTGAAACTCCAGCGTTGGCGGCCGTCGGTCAGCGCCGTCCTTGGCGTTGTGAGCGAAAACTATAGAGGACGGCGCTGGCAGGCAGTAGTTGCCAGCTGACATGGCCGTGCACTACTGGACGTAGGGCCTACTGAATTTACGTAAGCGGCAAACATGCTCAGTTAAATGCACAAATATACAACTAGATAATACAAAAGCAAGCTTTGAATTGCCGTAGTTTTTTTATACAAGCAGAGCCACGCTCAAACAGTAAATAAATAGAGAAATTATATTGCTCAGTTACCTGAAGTTTTATATGGTGGGATGCATAATGTGTAAGAGCCTCCGAAAATGCAGCGACCATAAGGAATTTGCAGTAGTAAGCCTTCCTATGACGTTGTTTTAAAGGCAAAAAAGTTCGAATTTTCGGAGAACTGAGGACGAGAGTTTTTATCATTTCGGCGTGCTTTAAAATAGTGGCCATAAAAAAGGCCGACATATTAAGCCCGACTGAATGATTTTTGGTCGCTTTGCAATTCACAGACGTCGAACGCTCCTCAGATATTAACTGGATAACTGAGATTCAGAGCTAACCTTGAAATGCTGTTGCTTGAATTTATTTTCTTCTGCACTGGCAGATTGTGACATTAACAAGGCGAACGTGATTGGCCTTGTGGGGAAGAAGCGATATTGTCAGCGAGGTCTCGAGACCGTTCCAAACAACGCAACGACAAATTGAGCCGAAACAAGGCAGCATAGGTCAATTAGCACCTCCATCAAAGGAAGGCTGCGATTCGTCCCTAATAATGATCTGCGGGGTCCAAGAGCGACAGATTCTATTCCTGCGCCGCGGACCGTGTCTTAGTTTCCCCATCACTCCATGTGTGGTGGGATATTGCGACCACAACGTCTACTACTGGCCTTCTGCATGGTTGGCCAAAGTTTGTATACATTACTTTAGCGGGGGACCCGCTTTTAAAGGTTAGCATTAGCTTCACAGCCTCCAGCATATAACTTTACAGAGTCGGCGCGTGTGACTTATAATTAATCCTTAAGCTCGTATAAACTATTCAGTCGTACGTATTTTGCCAGAGACAAGCAAGGAATGATTGTGATCTGTGGCAATCGTCTTGAATGGCATCAATTTCAGAAAGGCGCTTATACAGCTGCGGTTCGGCACCGCGCCTTAGAGGGCGGTGCAGAGAAGGAAGTAAGTACAACAAAGCGCCGTCTTACCGCCAAGGAAGCAAATCTTTCAGGCGCATATTGAAACGAGCAGGAAATTGGAGCAAGTTAAAAGTAAGAAAAAAAGCTCGGTGAGTTCATGTAGTTTGCCTCATTGAACGACGTTCTTTAAAGAGGCTTTTAACTTACTCGAGCAATCTAACTAAGCCGGTGAAACCGGATCTGTCATCAGGAGAGTCTTTAAAGAGTGAAGAATATTCAATACTGCTTTACAATCTTAATGTTTGAAGTGAAAGGTTCACTACACCATATAACGCCAAGGGCACAGTGCGGGCGAGAATCCACTACACATGCGCCCACCTTCTTTTCTTCTTTCTGGCCGTCTTCCAAATCTTCTCGGTTTCTGTCTGCTTTTTCTTTCCGTGATATGTTTTCTTCTTGTTGGCGTATTTCGAATCTTCTGCTCCATTTCACCGACCTCTTCTTCTGTAAATAGAAACTTTATCATGCGTAACAATAAGCATGAAGCTTGCTTTTACACACTAGGTTTATTCAGGGTAAACACTCAGCAATATTTTACTACAATGATGCAATATTTGGTTCATTTTTCCTTTGCGCTGACCACGCTACCTAGAAACAGGAACAGAATAGGAACAGTTTTTTAAGGCGTTATAATATGTTGTTCCAGATTCCACAACAATTTCTGCCTCTGCGCAGCGCTTGCATTATCATACTCCAGCAAGTAATACCAGTGCAAAAGCTTGCATGTTCTCGGCTTTTAAAACCGCTCAACAATGAGACACAAGAAATCCGAAAGCACGTTCTAAAGAGCTACACTTTCACTCACGCAGAATGCACATATGACAAAACCTAAAAACCTTTCCTTTGTATTTTCTTGTGTCTGCCGTCATAGAATTGTGCGCCATTTGTTGTAAAGGGATCGACATATATGTGCAGTCATAATCTGTACACTGTTTATAAGCTGTAACCGAAAGCAGAGGAAACATGACACACGCACAAAATGTAATACTGGGATTTTAGGAGATAAAAATTGTATTATGGTTTAAGGAAATCTTAGTCGAAATGAACAGTATAACATGTACTGCTAGAATACGCTATTGCATCTACTCTTAAGGCGAAGTTTAGGTGTCCTCGTAATGTTGTTTGTGGTGCAGTAACATATGTCATGAAAACCTAGAATGAAGATTACTTCTTGAGGACATTTTCAAAACTCCTTGGTGTGCAGTAAATAAATTTTTTTCTGAAGCTCTCGCAGATTTTTTATGCGTTACTTAAATGGATTTTGGTTTTTCAGATTCATCTAAAGTAAAACGAATCAATAAAGTACTTTGTGAAAATTACCTTAATAGTAAAATGCAGTAATAGGTCAATAGATGTATGAACCTTCAAGTAAAATACAGGTCCTCACGTCAACAGACAACGTGCAGTGAGTGTCTTGATGTATACGAGAGCGCCTTGCTTAGCATTTATATTTCTTGAACGTAAACCTCTTTTTCATTCTGTCGTGTGAATAAAATCCTTGATCCTAGTAACCCATTTCCTTTATTCAGGAATAATAGTGTAACTGGAGTGATCTGGGAGTTGTGAAACAAAAGAACGTTTTCCGTGTTTTAGCCAACCAGCAAAGACACACGGGAAGATTCCATGGGCAAACCCACATAGCGCGCATACCTGCGACAACTTGCTTTTCTTCTTGGAGGGCCTAACATCATCTCTGGAATTCAGATTACTTTTATACTTTACTGAGTTTCCGTACAACCGTAGGAGAATGTCGCTTACGAGTAGTAGCAGTAAGGGATTTTATTCAAATAAACAAAAAAGCGGAAGTACAAAGGTGTTTGCCAGCCCAAGTGTCTGCTATCTAATCATCATAAGCACCTGAACTGGGGCGGCGGATATAAAGGAATTTTAAGTAAGAAGGCAGGAAATCAAAGAGCGGAGGGGGGTGGGGGGTGGGGGGGCTCCAAGAAGAAAGGTATGTACACTATATTACAGGGGAGCAGTGGGATGCACGAGTCCCGCCCGTAAACTGTGTTAGTCACTGGAGTACTCAGTACAGCGGGCGAGCCTCCGCACGAGTGATGGCACTGGCATTGTCACGGAATTACAATGTGGGCTGATGGGCCATTATTGTCTGAGACTGCACACGCGGAGCGATCGGTCACTGCGCGCATTGTCTGGCGAGGTAGAACAAACAAATCGTCAAGCCCACTGTTCGAGGTATTTGACAGGCTCACATGTATTTACCCAGGCTCATTGCACGGCGGCCACAGGAGCGTCTCAACGCTGTACGGGATTACACCCTGCGTCCTGTAAGCCGCCAGCAACTCGCGGCGGTGTTCGGCTAGTGCAGCACAGTCATTTAGAAGACGTTCGAGAGTTTCTACCACGCCGAAGCCTACACACATGTCACTGGTGGCGAGTCCGTGGCGCATCCGTCGTCTCCAAACCACACACATATAATGCGCGAGGAAGATGATTGCGCGCTTCAACCGAGTCATCGACCGGCTGCCTGCACTATCAGAGCGCTCACCTCGTGCGATGCGTGGGTCGGGGTGCTGCGTCTGAAGGTGGTCGTCGGTGACCGCACGCACGTCCTCCATGGCGAGAGAGTCGTCGCTGGGAGGAAGTTGAAGTTCTGTGGTGGCGAGCTCGTCGGCGCATTCGTTGCCCTCGATGCCGCAGTGATCAGGGATCCGCTGTGCTCGTATGGTGCAGCCCTGCTCCGCCAGGCATTCGAGGCGCGCACGAATCTGGCACAGTAGCTGGTTCCCCGGACTGTGGTTTGAAGGCGGCAGAGTAGGGGGTGGGAGTCGCACAGCTAGGAACACCTGGATGGTGGCGGAGTAGGTTCGAGCAGGAGGTCGAGACCTATGCGAATTCTCTGCAGCTACGCCGTGGTGGAGAAACCCAGGTGCGCAGAATATATTTACGATTCGAAGTGTTTAGTCAGCATAAACGTTCAGCGTTTATAATAACAGTTCTCTCGCATTCTGAGCATTGTCATGTTTTTTTTGTTTTTTTTTTTAATAGAGGAAATCAAAGCTTTAATCACGAATAAGCCCAAAACAGAGCAGTAAAGGTTGACGTATCTTTTATACTCCTTACTGAAAAATTTTGAAGCTCCTGATAAAAACCGAAATTGGCAATTTCCTTGCTTTACTACTGCGGCGGAAGTAAAATATCAGCTGTGGTTTAGCTTGTGGTTAAACTTGTAGTTACGCGAAAGTAAAGACACGGCTTTTGCGCGTAGTAAGTTACTCTATGGTTTAAGCTTGATTTGTGTCATAGGGGAACTACTTCATGTATGAGCACCCCTTGCCTCTTGTCTTTGACTATTCTCAATCGGGTGTAGGAGACTTCCACTGATATGACATCGTCTCCACGTCGGACGTATACAAGGCGTGATAAATTATTTTTTTTTCCAATTCTACCTAGGTTGCTCTGCAGTTGTTCGGTTTAACGTTATCGGCTACACTGCCGTCAAAAAATTCGAACGAACCTTCTGTCCTAGCAACTCGCGGTTGTCGTTCCCCTCTAGCAACTACGGAGTTATGTGTCTTCTTCTTCTCATTTATTTTCATCTCTTTCTTCTTATTTTTTCTCTTCTTTTCTTCTTTCTTCTTCTCCTTCTCCTTGTTCTTCATCTTCTTTTTCTCGTCTTTTCTTTCTTCGACTTCCACGCTGCAACAATGGTACGGTGTAACGCCGACAGTTTGAAAACATACCGCAGTGTACCTTTCGCTACAAAACATTTTAGGGGGCACTTTGGACCACTGGAAATGAGGCGAAAGTGCTTGTTTAAAATGCCGCTTACTACTGTTTTTACTGCGTCTGTATGGTGTGTGGCACGGCGTTCAAGGAACAGCCAAATGAAAGCCGCTGCACGGACGTTTAAATGGGACGCCCGGAGGGGTCAGCTCCGCATGTGCTTGAATCGCATGATGGCGTCCCTAGTCATAATCGGATGTGACGTCATGATAATGTTACATCCTATGATGAAGACGCGTCCGGTTAGGGCCAATGACGCCACCAGGTTATGACGTCAGACTGTGGCGGTATACCGCGGAATCTCGCGAAGAAATGACGCTTCCCGCGGACGCACTCACGCACCGACGGACACTCTTCAGCTTACAAAGACTCTCTCTTGAATAAAGCCTCGACATGATTTTACTACTTCTCCAAACAGAAAAAAATACGTCGGTAAGAATACTTATTCAGACCAAAATTGAGTTTGAGAACTCCTTGCTGAGCGCCTGTGCGGCCACCCGCCGCCTTGTGGCTGCGCTCTCTTTGGCGGGCCAGCAGTTCAGGGCGTCCTCATCGCCGCTGGCTCATTTTTTGCATCTGCTTGTATTCCTTCACGCGATTACCACGCTACAAGGCACAGGGTTACCGACGCCTTCTATGGCGATATGCTACATAGAAAGTATACTTGAAAGCGCCAGCAAGTTCACTGAATGCTTCGTATGGCTTCTCCTGTGCTGTCGACCTGCGAGATGCCTATAGCTTCAGCAGGCTACCATGTCTGCTTCTTTCAGGTTAATCGTGAATTAAAACAAACCTCCTTTGTTGTCGTGCCTTGTAGTCAGATATAAAAAGACATATCTGCATTTCAGCACGCAATGTCTCTAAGGGTGTGGTCCGCTGTTCAAGTGTGACGGGGCTACATTCCTTTATTTTGATACATTACAGACTGGATACCGAAGATGAGAGCAGGTATCAACCTTTGGTTTTTCGCAAACTTTTAAAGTATGGGCCCAATACTCGCCTGACATGTTTTGCAGCAATAAAGCAATAATTGTAATCAGTGCTTGTAATTCCATTGTTGTATTCACTCTGGAAACAAAAGGTATAAAAATAGGCTTGTGTTAAAGTGTTGCATTTAAATTAAACTACGTAAGGAAAGAAACTATCATTTGCAATCGTAGGAAAGAATGACAGCCCATAGTTGACTATCCTTGCCTGTATTTTGCACAGCACTTTGAAGTGAGGCCGGGTACGTCCTGGAAGTAGCTTCGGTAAGCTACCTGGCCCAGTCCCACATAATGTGCCACAGGTTTGTCGAGCCTACTTCACATACACTGCATACACCGCTCGTGTAGAATCTATATAGCAAGGTTGGTAGTCACCATAATTGATGCTTAGTCATGTTTTCTTTATTTTTACAGAGTTAAGGTTGCAGCGGCCAATGCTCGCGCTTAAAAGGTTACCTTCAAATTATTGCCTAGTAACCTTTGCACAGTAACCTATGAGTTCAAGGTAACCTATGTGTTGACAAGCCAGAAGATGTGCGCAGGAATACGCGCATGCGCACACGCGCTGCGCTTGACATACTTTTGAAAAGCGGTAGTTTCGCTAACGGTTGGCTGCGCTGGACGCGGTGGTCTGGACGGCGAGATATATCCCGAATGTTAGTGCGGCGGTGGCAGCGCCGTTAGCGCTGTCAGTTCGAGGGATTCAAATCTCATGAATCAAGCCGTTAGTTGGCGGCTTTTTTTGAGTGCATTGCTTTTTTTTTATATAGAAGTCTTTGGGCTTGTGCGCGCACTGCAAAATCACAATTGACGCTAAGCAGAAATGGCTTGTGTGTGCATCGCTGTAACTGTAACGAAACTTTAAGTGACCGTCGGCGGTATGTCATTGTCTGCTCATTGGAAGGCTTCGCAGCTAGCACGATTAGTTTTTTGACTGTTGTAGCAACTGTCCGGACGTTCACAGCACAATGATGGATTTGGGTCAGTGCCTTTCTTGCACCTAAAACATATTAACGACTTGCGACGTATTCGTTTATACGTTGCTTAACAAAACGTGTATTTTCTCTGCACATTTCTTAACTTCGTTGATTAACTGCACTTCAAACCTAAATCAGGTTTATTAGCTTTCTATCAATTCGTGACTTACCTATCACGCGAGATTTTGTATTGATGAGTCTAGTTACCTATGATATTGATTCGCATCGGTAACTTGGATACAATCTAAGAAAGGTACAGTTAGGTAATCCACTACTAGTGTTTGCTTCTTGGCATGCGTTTGAGTGCGTGTGTGACATGTGCACTTTTGTTTACTTTCATATGAGCAAGCTTGAGATGTGCGGCTGTACTTGGGTTCGCGATAGCAATTCTACGCCTGTGCTCATGTTTTCACTTCTAGTCGATTGATTTTTTAGTGCACACATATACGGCGCTAAATCCAGGTACGTGTAAAAAAATATTGCATATGTGGCTGTATCGAGCCACAGGCTGTGCATTGTGCGATATACCATACAGCGTACTGATGTTTCAGTGCAGTACAGACGACGTGCAGCGACACAATATAGCGTGACAAAATTTAACACGTCTTGCGAATTGATTTTTTCGTGCGTTTTATCTGTTATTCTGCCTAGGAGGCTTAAAGCAAGAAAGTGGAATTCAATCGCCCCAGCATAGTTAAAACCATGGTTGCTCAAATGGTTAGGGAGCTCAATACACAAATGCTAAAAACAAACCTAAGTTCTGTAAGCACTTGAAGACGCTGAGAAATGTGGCTTAATTGTTTCAGCGAGCACTACATTACTCAAGAAAAGCGTTATACCTCTACTTGAGTGCTTAACACAAAATCTCATATATAGAAACGCTACAGGTGTAGCGTAACCAGGTGTGCGTACACGCAGTGGCAAGCTTTAGCAGAGCTAAGTGGTATCACCACCGAGCAGACCCCGTCACCTATACTAGAAGTGATAAATTACTTTTTTTTTCCAATTCCAATAAAATTGCTCTTCAGTTGTTCGGCTTCGCGTTATCGGTCATCCCTGGACATTTGAAGCCTCACTGAGGCCCCTGGGAATGCGCTTATATTGCTTCAACGCTGATTCATTGCATTTCTAAAGCAACAGTTCAAATACAGAAAAGCTAAAAGAAAAAACACAGAGAGAATCACGCATGTCGTAGTCTTTTTTGGCTAATACACGTTCGTATACGTGTTCCGAAAATTGGGCTGTATCAGCTGGCATAAAACATCGGCAAGCATACTTCGTATTTCTCTGCTGCTACTCTGGTGTTCGGCTTCGTGTAACAGGCCTCGACTGAAAGTTTGAATCCTTTAGAAACTACGGGAGATGTGGCTAGAATCTGATCACTTGGACACCGGCTGTTTGTGCAATGATCTCCTTTCACATCTGATGCCTCAGATGCTCGAACAGCCTTATACACGAGCTAGGCGAGCTTCCTCAAGTTCTGTGACCTGCTTCTCGGACTATTTCTTTCTTAATTATTGCATTTTCGCTTGTAATCAGGTGAGAAAAGAAAAACGAAAGCTTAGGCTTCTGGGAGTCCCATTATCCACCGCATAAAGTTGATGTGGTCCCTCTATACGGCGAGTATTCCACGATTTTCTCAATTTAAGGTTCATTTTCAATTTAAATTAAAAGAGCGTTGTTCTCTCGTTGAATCAAATTTCACTCTGGCGATAATATGAGCTATGTATTGCATACGAAAGGTTGCACACTGCTTTAATGTGACATTCCACCGGTTCGATGACCTGCAAGGGGCGATGCTTCATATACCTCCATCGCAAGCACTTTTGTTCATGCAGAAATTACTATATGAACGATCTGGATCACCAGTCGAAGTCTAGAGCGTGCTTTCACATTCTGCCTGCTGACATATTGCATAAAAAAATAAAGTATACATCGATGCACGTCCTACATTCTGCAAACGATTGCGCTGCAAAGAACTATACAGTGCCTCGAAGACTGCTAAACAATCGCCAGAAAAGCCTGGTCACCCATTTTAAGAAGACAAATTTGTGAATGTTTTGTAAACAGAAATGTTTCGCTCGAATAGTTCCCTTTCTAAGATGCTGAGGTATCATATGTTAAGATAACTTCATTAATATTGTTTTCCTAACCGCAACACATCTGCTTCTTCTATGGCTGTAAATGTAGTCAACCTTACGGCATTGTTTGAACGACACGTTCTTGTTCATCGCTTTATTAATCCTTGTTCATATGTTTGGAACTGTCATCATATTATTATGGAACTTTCCGTGAAGGACATTTGTTGATATACTTAAGGAGATGTACTCTACTTTATGAAGTTGTACACTCTAAAGTGACAGACAGAGTATAGAATAGAAAGGCAGGGAGGTTAACTAAGCGATACCCAGTAGGCTTCCCTACAGAAACAAAGGGAGAAAAAGGAAAGAAAGAGTTCAAAGGAAAGGAGTCTGTTGCATGTCCAGAGATCTATAGTAAAATGGTGCAGAAAGCGTACACTTAAAATCTTGAGCTCAACCCCTAGTCCTTAAAAACTTCGGGATCGCCTTCACTCCTTTCCTTCGTGATGAAGGTGCCGTCCAAGGACCCAGACTCTTAGCTTGTTTAAGAGTCCGAGGCTATTTAGAGGCTATTTAGGACAGGTAGTACCCGCCGATTCGGGCCATGAAAGGGAAATAACAAGGAGAATAAGACTGGGATGGAACGCATTTGGCAAGCACTCCCAAATTATTACTAGCAGCTTACCGGTATCGCTCAAGAGGAAAGTATACAACAGATGCATCTTACCTGTACTCACCTATGGGGCTGAAACGTGGAAGCTAACAAAGAGGGTTCTACTTAAGTTGAGGACAACCCAGAGGGCTATGGAAAGAAAATGGTATGGATAACGTTAAGAGATGGAAACGTGCAGAGTGGGTCAGAGAAATAACTCAAGGTACTGACATTCTAGTGGAAATTAAGAAGAAGAAATGGGCACGGGCGGGACATGTAGCGCGAAGAGAGGATAACCGATGGTCGCTTAGGGCAACAAACTGGATTCCAAGGGAAGGAAAGCGTAGCAGGGGGCGGCAGAAAGTTAGGTGGGCGCATGAGACAAAGGCGTTCGCAGGGATAAAATGAATGCAGCTAGCACAGGACCGGGTTAATGCGAGGAATATGAGAGAGGCCTTCTACCTGCAGTAGGTATAGTCCGGCTGAGGATGATGACGGTGATGACAGTGAACTATTCAGTTTGTGAAGGAGCCGTATGATGAACTGCCATGCCGAATCGCCACGATCCTCAAAGTCAGTGTAGCGAGAGAAATGTGCCTTGGTGCGGGGAGTGTACGCCTCTCTGGAAGAGCCGCTTAGGTTGCTACCGCATTGCGGTGCTTGTGTGTGCTTCCAAGATTTTTAGCATTTGTTTTGATGGCGAATCAGTTGGGTATCGTGGGCTTGATTTAGGCAGCCCGGTGATTTGCAGCATTAGCTGTTCAGCGGTCTTCTCTTCGGAAGTTTTCCTGCATAAAAGAGAAGAAAGAATTTAGACGGGTTAAACACTGCTTAACCGAAAATGTAGCGAAAGAACTAGATGCGGGTAACCGAGCGTTCTTCTTCTTCTTTTCCTTTTTCTTTTTCGTTTCTTTTTCTTCTTCATCTCCTTCTTAACTAGACGCGGCTCTCGCGCATGCGCATAACGGGCGGGGCACACACGCGAAACTGGGCTCTGACCCGCGTGGTGTAGCTTTACGCTACAAAAACTTCGTCGTAGCGTAGTTGTTACCGCATTCTGCTGGGGCGTGAGAGTTGGTGGTTCTAGTCCTGGCGTGGACAGAGTTAGTTATTTTAGCGAGATAGTGAGCGAAAAAATACGAACAAGTCTCTGAATGGTAGTAGAAGATAGTTGATATCACCATGCACTGATCAGACTTAGGGTTAGTGAAGGTTCCTTAACAGGAGCTGCCAACTCAAGTCTGTCCTTTCACATGAGAAGACAATATCAGAATAAACTTGCCAGGCCTCTTTCATTGACGTTGCCCCTACGCCACGCAACCACGTCTATACGTCCCGGTTAAAGTGGGGATTTATAGGTCGAGTTGTAGCCTACGCTATCATGACATACACTTAATGGCGGAGCTAACTTGTCGTCCATATTTTTTTTTTTGCAGTAACACATCCGGTCCATACACCTCTTAAGGCAAAACATTTTTTCACTCAAAAATACGAACCCCATATATTATCCGCAATCGATTTCGCTTAATGTACTTACCTATAGAGCATTGTGCCGATGCGGCACTTTTTACGCCACGGGAATGCTATGAAGGAGACAATAAATAGCTGGCCGGACACGCGTTGAATTTGGATTATGTATTCAACACTTCGAATGAAAACAACCACGAAGCGCCACTAGAATAATTTCGAGAAAAAAACAAAACATAAAACTAATTTTGGACATTCCTTTCAAAGCTCCAGAAGCAGGGAACACAACTATTGTAATATTTCATTGCTTACAAAACAAACAGTATTTTTGTGGTTCGGCATTAGAATATATGTTCTACAACATATACTACTCAAGACAAATAAGATGTTTTCACGACCAGCGTGTTCGCGCTGTTGTTGTTATTACTTCATTTTCTAAAAGAAAGACATAGGGGACGGTCCTTCGAGAGGCTCGAGGTGGTAGACGGCCAGCGCCCTCTTCTCTTCGTCTCCACCCTCTCGCGTGCAGCCTTGTGTATACGACCCCAGAGAAGCTCGGCACGAGGCAGACCCTGTCCACCCATAGATGATGGATTGGTGAGATTCGGTTGTCCAGGAACGCGTCGCTAGACGGGCAAGTGCTTTGCGTTTTGAATGATTGGCGTTACAGCGATTGAGATGTTGAAGGTGTCTCCTTGTAGCCGTGGCGTCAACGATGTAACCCCAGAATTGATCGCAAGTGTGGGCTCTCTCACCATCGAGGAGGAAGGCGGAGGATTTTAGGCTTCGGGGTCGAACCCATCTACTTCGCGATCTCGAAGATTAGGGTACGGTTTAGGGCCGTAGCTTCTCCTACTACTCGCGTTGGTAAAGCTCGCCTAGATAATAACGCATCTTTGTAGCTCACCTAATACAAGCGAACTGTAGTCATCTAGAGTTAGACACCTTCCACAAAAGCTTTCAAATGTTTCCATTCGGCGATATCATGTTTTAAGGGTGGCTGCGCAGCTGTTGGTATCTTTGTTTTCATTCTAAAGAAAAACTCACATCCGACCACCTTGCACTATGAATTCACGATGGGCTGTCCAAGTAGCATGAAAAACGCTCTGAAGGGATGCCTTAACTCGTAACGAAATTCCTGGTTTAGCTGCTTTTCTTTGGAAAGCCACTGACTGTAAATGGGCCACATGAGAATGGCTGCGTCGGGCTAGATAACTCTCATAGTAATTTTTTTTTATTTGATTACTCGGCAGCTTCTAGGGCTACGTAATAACGTTCATAGAAACATGCTTTTTATAAAAGTCATATAGCCCCATCATGACCGCAGTAATTGTCGCGTTACTGCTTGACTCTGAAAAATAATAGTGCCGATGCAGCTTAAAAGTACATGAACGCGAATGCGATATTCCAAACATTCTTATATTAAATAAGATGCAGTGTATTCGTTTCCATCCCCACTCGCACCGGCTGCTCGAGTTACAAGGATCGATTAGAAGACGGAAGCAGAGTAGAGCATTTGGTTAGTACGCGCAGCTGCAACAAATGCTGAGTAGTAGTAGTATAAAACATTTATTTGGGAAATTGTGTTGTGGGACCTACGTAAGTTTCCTTTTTCATTTTAGCGCGACACGTTTAATGCCTCGTTCACCAGGAAATATGACATCGGCGTTACAGGCGTCGGCATTGCATTTATACGAACGGTACTCCTTCAGGTTGCCTAAAGGAGCACAGAAATGGCATCAGAGGAAGGATATAAACTACGCATGCCAAATGGAGCAGACAACCCAAGCCTACATTTTAACATAGATGACACACATTTATTCTCTAAAGGATATGAGGTTTAGAATCAATATAGCGCCTCAGTCAGTCAGTTCAATCGTTCAGTCGTGTCCGACTCTTCGTGACCCTATGGACCATGTCAGGCCACGCTTTCCGGTCTCTCACTATCTTCCTAACATCACATAACTTCATCTGCAGTGCCTCGAGGATGCCATCTAACCGCCGCGTTCGCTGCCTACCCCTTTTCCGCCGACCCTCAACCTTTCCCAACATCAAATCTTTCTCCAGCGACTCCTCTCTTCTCATCAGATGACCAAAGTAGCTGAGCTTTAACTTTAGAATTTGACCCTCCAATGAGCATTCAGGTTTTATAATCGACAATATCGACTGATTTGATCTTCTGGCAGTCCAAGGAACTCTCAAGAGTCTTCGCCAGCACCACAATTCAAATGCGTCAATTCTTCGGCGGTCAGCCTTTTTCACAGTCCAACTCTCGCATCCATACATCACAACTGGAAAGACCATAGCATGCGTTATACGGATCTTGGTTGGCAGACTAATGTCTCTGCTCTTTACTAGGCGGTCAAGGCTAACCATTGCTCTTTTTCCCAGAAGCAGGCGTCTCCTGATTTCATGGCTGCAGTCTCCTTCTTAGGTAATCTTGGAGCCCAAGAAGAGAAAATCTGTCACAGCTTCCACTTCTTGTCCATTGATGCTCCAGGATTTGATAGGGCAAGACGCCATGATCTTTGTCTTTTTAATATTCAGTTTAAGCCCAAACTTCTCACTCTCTTCTTGTACGCGCATATAGCGCCTAACGGAGCTTAAATTGTAAGCCCTTTAGTTTTATTGCAACTCAAGGTCTCTCTCCTAAAAACATGGGCCACACATAAATTCCTCCTCAAAGGGTATGTTATGCGACAACAATAACTGGTCTCGTCAGTAATTTAACTCACCCATGACGCCTTCATGGAATTTGTTACTAACAAGGTGCCTTCTACAGCGCACTATGACGCTACCTTGGCCTCCATGTCAGCCGAGCAATTGTGACGTCCTATGATGGCTAACACCAGCTGCCAACATCCTCTCCCCCACAATGAAGCCATCTGCACTCAGGGAGTCTCCATATATCCAGTGGAAGGTGACATCCAGCGCTGTGCCCACCAATGAGAGAACTAAGATAATAATGGGGCAATCCGTCTGGGGCATTCTGTAAGGTCGGACTGACGCCGCCACCGACGAAGATGACGTTGGAGGAAATCTAACGCTGATGCATAAAATATTATTCAATATATACACGAAGGATGAAATGTTCTATCCTGTCTTTTATATCCAATCGTGGTACAATTGCGTACTATTTGCTTCAATTATAGCTACAAAAGAAATATTGTTGTACCGTGTACTGCACAAGCGACCAGTAATTTAACGGTATAGCTGCATCGGCGTTAACAATTCCCTTTGGCAAAACGAGGAAAGGAACCCACATGCTCCACGAATGCCTCCTATTCGTAGTCAGCCTACCCCTCTCTTTTTTAACAGAGCTTTCTAAGGCCAATTCTTTGGCACTAAGGTGATAATGTTGAAGAACAGGCTAGGGGATGGCACGGAGAACATGCGCGATTAGTAGCAGTAGAGAAGGAAGCGTTCCTCCAATTTCCATATGCGAGTTCAGCAGATTCTTGGTAAATCACCGACTATCAAAATTTATTATTACGATCATGAAACTATACCGTTTATGTAGACTGCGGCGTTTCACCAATATTTCCGTTTATCGTTTCTGGAAAAATAAGTAGGACGCACAGGACGGCGCTTGAAGTAGAGATTAAAAGAATGACATACAGGACTTGGTTAATCGCAAAAACAAAAACCTGCCACTTCACAACCTTGAAAGAACCAGAGAAAGTAGAATGCAAAAGGAAACTCTTTCGATAAGTGCGGTACTTAAAGAAAAAATAAAAATTATATCAGAAGAGAGATTATTGAAGAAAATAGAATCGCATAGACCTTGTGGACCATTGCGTTAACGTTATATTCTCTGGTGATATCAAAGACATGGCGTTCTTTGCACTGCGTAAAATTATAATTAGCTTCGGCTTTCGAGTGCTATCGCACTTTTATTCTGTGATGCTTCAAGCCATGTACTCTTATCTTCGGCAAATGAAATCAGTGATCAGTCAGTGATCTTTGTGTATCTTCTATCTTCGTCTTCGTCTTTCGCGGTGTTTATTCCATCATGAGCAACCAGCTGGACCGCAAATAAACGCTTGTATACACTAAATATAAAAAAACAAGTCATTCAGTAAACCCACATTTCAAAAAAAGAACTGTTTTACAAATGCTTTTTCATCAAAATTAAGACCAGTGCTACGAACTGCGCTTGGCACAGGGGTGCCTTTTTGCTTTTTGTCCTAGGCGTCACAAAAGAAGCAGCCTTGGTTCCATGACCGGGATGGTTCAGTCAATTTGCGCCAATCGCACTACTTTCGAAACGCTTTGCAGATGCATACTCCGATAAAATTCAGGATTGCAGCGGTAACACTGCTCGAAAGAAATCCTGGCCCCGATTGAGTCCATCGAGATTGTCGCGATTAATCTCGTGGTTCGCTTTCGTGATCTGCAGCCTTAGCTAAGTATAGAAAAGGGAAGCAGAGACGCCTTTTTCACTCTGTTGTGGTGTGTATGGTTCGCAGAAGGAATGCGGTGGACTGGAGGAGGAAGTAGAAGTGGAAACACGGTTGGCTGTAGCCTATTCTTCACGAGACGGGGACAAAGGCCAGCCACTTTCTTTCTAATGCCTGGGGTTGTACGTATAGCCACAAATGTTTTCCGCGAGTATTTCACGCTGACTTTCTTGCTAAGGAGTTAATCTCAATGTCACGAGGACTGACGCCATAGGCTGGAGGACCTCCTTTGGGGTTATTTGTCGGTTTGTTGTTGAGTTGTATTCGACTACGGTAGATGAAGCACTCAACTACTTAGCCTGTCGCCAGAAATTCCGCTTTAATAGACTACTGAAGAGGCGAGTAAGACAACGCTTTTCATAAAATGTGTAAAAAAGCTAAGCATGCTTAATATTCGGTGTGGCATTCTTGCCCACTAAGATTCAGTTGCTTTTCTTTTACTCCGATTACCTATTTTCCTTGGAAAGCGTAAAGTTGCTCTTTCTCACGACGCCGAGTGAGGATACTTGCAGAACACATAGAATGAAACTCAGTTTCTAGCAAAGGTGCATTCCAGTCAACTAGAATAACCACTTCGTTGCTCCTCAGTTATACGGTAGACGATGCTTGCCTCGTCCGTGCATATACTGTCGCTAAGTTCGGGATAAGGGCCTCATTTGTTCCATCCCAGTTGAACAGCGCGCAAAACTTGCGTATTACGACATCGTTACACTGCCGCAGAATGTTCTCATTAATTTCTGCCGGGGACGTCAGTGTCATAGAGATTTTATCAGAACTGTTGCTCGGGTTTTCTTTGAAACTTTAGCAGTTGTGCGCCAGGGCGCGCCATTTGCATAATGAACGCCTAGTGGAAGAAATGGAATGTGTTTTGGCCGATAGAGCATCAATCTTCTCTGGGAATTCTGGTGAGCGTGTTCCAAAGGAATTACTATGAAATCCTGAGATTAAATAATGTACAAAGTTTCGCATAAAAGAAAGGCGTTTTCCGCTTGAACTAAGCTCAGACGAAGTTTTGAAATATCCCAAGGTAATTTATGTCTCTAGTACATCCGCTCGAAAGTATTCAATAGAGAGAGTGCTTAACGAAGACTATGTCAATTCGTTTCTCTAAACGTTTGCCGCAACAGATGAAATACTTAGTTCACTTTCACGACTGGCAGTCCTGTATGTTCAATAAGCGACTGCTGTTTATTTTTTAAAACAAATTATCTACCGAAACGGCTTCTTGCGATTGAGCTTATATATTAGTAATGAGATAAAAATTTTGCAAGCTCCCAATTGTTGATTAGTGGCCGATTCTGACATCTATCAGAATTGTAAGCCGTCTATTTTGATCAAGTACTCACCAGTGCTTATTGGACAAGTCTCATGGAAAGCGGGGGGGGGGGGGGGGGGGGCAAACGCTGCTCCAGAGTAGCGCATCTTGTTTTGAGCAGGTATTGCAATATGGGCCATGGTCCCTTGCATCATACCTACTCAAGCTTAGTTGTTAAAGGCAATCATCACGGAGATTTTTGTTAGTGTTTTACGGCAAATAATTTAGCCGCTACACGATTCTAGCCGTATTACGTTGTACGCTAGGCGAACGCTTGTGCCTCTACACTATCGCTGCATAGATGATCACTTGTGCGCTGAGATAAGATAACAAAAACGTTTAAAATATTCTGAAAGCAATAAAGCAAGCTGCCATAATTAAAATTGTAGTGCAACGCCTAAACACAGAAACAAAAACAAGTAAACCCCCTCCCCCCCCGCCCCGCCAAGAAAAAAGAAAGAAAATAAGGCCAAGAGATAGTGATATTCTAGCCGCAAGTAGAAAGAAGCGATAAACAGTGCCAGGGGATGAACTGCGAAGTTCAGATAACATATCATGATTTAATGTAACTGTATAGATTGCTAGGGAAGGCAAGCGGTGCATGGCGCTGCACAAACTTACATGACTAGAAAAACCGCAAAGCTGACCAGGATCAGGCGGCTCCCTATTGTCAACAATGAAGTTAGCTGAAGCGATTTGGGAAAGGCTTTTTTTCTACAGTGGGACAAAATGAACCCATTATTGACGAGTACCCAGTATGCCCACTGAAAATGTGTTGCAAATAATGCCATTGTAGTTTTGATATTCTGCTCCAGTCGGTAACTGCTCTTTGTGTGGCAGTAATCTTAGTCTCTCGCTTCGTCGCAGAACAATAAAAGAACGAGAAATGAGGCCACTGGGAAAGTAGAAGTTGAACAATGTCCCAAATGCCGGGTCACGTAGTAGTGTTCATCTGGTTGCGGAGAAGAAGATCAGCAGTGGCCCGAGAGGAACCCTAGCGCTAGCGCAGCGATTAAATCATATTTTATCCTGTCTTCATATTGTGCTGTCTTCTCTTTTGTCACCACGTGTCATTTTTTGTGGAGTGCGGTTCTACTCCATCCTCGCCTTAGTGCGTCGACGCAAACTTACTAAGAACGTAGTTCTTCTAAATAGCCGAAGAAAATATGCGAAAATTGCTTCATAAAACTCCTTTATAATGCAGGGGGAGCAGTAACCATAAAGCAACACATTCATAGGTCAAGCAAACAGGGCAATAGTTTTATTCACAGCTCTGGGTGAGGAATAAGCACAGTATGGGTTTTCAAAATGTTGAAGCCAAAAACAAAGACATCACATCACAATAGACGAAAGCACAAGAGAGATGAAATTGGACGTACATATTACAACGACGGCATTTAGGCGTATAAGTTTGAATCCTCTCAAAGAACAGCAGAAAAACAGCAGACAGACAAAGTGTGTACATGGTATAGGAATAGGTGATCCATTCCATCAACGAGGCGTCACTACTGAGCCAATAACATATATTCGGTCAACACTATGGAGTTATTTACAGATGCGATTTTCATATACACACGGGTGACAGCTGCCGCCTTTTAGATACACTGGTGCACAGCGTTACATAACACAACAGGAGTTTAATAAAAAGGGGAAAAAGTTTTATTTCGACCACCCGAACACTTAACGATACCAATTTATAAAGGATGCCAATATGCCTCAATAAAGTTGAAAATATAGGCATCATCGTGAAAAGACTTATATATTTATATCGCACTTCTATTGTCGCGGTTTTTGAAATGTCCACTGCTTGTGTTTGGGCTGAGAACATTTACAGGGTGAAAAAGGAGATTCAATTATTAGTGGCTAGATAACTTTCAAGTTTAAACAGTGTTCTTTCAGCGGGTGTACCTTTTAGCAAGAATATATTTTATTTGTGCTCAATCAGCCCCCCATAATCACCTGCGTTATGGGTGCCACACAGCTTAAAAAAGAAGCTCTGGAGCTTCACTACAATGAAAACAAAGTAAGAACATTTTTATATAAACCGGATCTTTCTCAGCACCTTCATGCCTGTAATCTGATGTATGCTAATAATTAACACTTCCTTTAAATTGAGCTACTGCTCCATGACCACTGGTACTAAGACCGAGGCAATTAAAGAAAAAAATACATATTTCCGTAAGTTCATATTTCAAAGCGCTAAGAAGCTGATAAAAGGAGGAGGGGGAGATGGCAAACACATGATGTCATGTCTCTGTTTTCACCGTGTGCGCGAAGAAGAATGTACCAACAAGGCGAGGTTTCTGTTTTCACTGAGCGTCACGAAAACACTCGGCAACAAGAACCAGGAATATTTATACTTTTTCAATTTAAATGCAGGTCACGTGGTGCGCGACGAACAGCTAGACAGTAGACGTGTGCACGAGATCACACACACACACACATTCTTAAAGCACTCAGACCCAGTCCAGTGAGGGTCCGGAGACTACGAAGTGGAGTGCCCCCCTTCTCGCTGTCTTTCCGACGCCGAAGGGGTCACAGAATGGAACACAGCATGGCGCACAAAACACACGCACACACAGTGGCACAAGCGAGTGTGCTCCCACATGAAGAAACTCCAGTAGCACGGGAGAAAATAGTAGATCACAAAGTACGTACACATAGCGTGATGGAGGAGGAATTCGAAATAGGCACGTCCGCAAGTGGGCGCCGCAAGTCTTTGATTTTAGGTCACAGTCTTTCGGGTATGACAGGAGGTAGGGAAAGAGACAAAATTCAGTGCTTGGACTACACAGTCCTGCCCTGAGCCCACTTTGCTCCTTTCCGAAGCGCCGCCTGGCCTATTGGAAGCAGCCGCTAGTCGCTGTATCACACGAACGCTAATGGTATAATGAGCACTTATGCGGGAGGCATGAGAAGTTCGCGGGACCGAAAATATTTGCTTTTGTATTCTGTCTAGTAAATCAATTTGTACCGTCATTTGATTGGGCGCGGAGCATAATTTTCAGCTCTAACAACAACTGGAGTGCTTTATAAAAATAAAGTACATTTTCCCACAAGGTAGCCACTCTGTTGTCAGTGCTAACTTTCATCATGCGATATGCACTTCTACGCAACAAAGTGTGGTCAATAAATATCCACAGAGAAGTTGAACACCATAACCATTCCTCTCGTCCTATTGTTTATGGCGGTTTCTTTGAGACCGGAATCAGACCTCTCGTCAAAAAGTGTTTGATTTGCTACACTTTCATCACATGTATCAAGTTATATCTCTCAAATATTTATCGACAAACCGGGTTGAGAGGACAAGTGTTCTGTTTTTTTTACTTATGGAAAAATACGTTTTGAAAGTCGACTGCCCTACGATTGGAACCGCTATCTTATACGACATTTATGAAAGCGCATCCCCACTGCAAATCCCAAGGATAAAAATTTATAATATGATCATAAATAACATTTTGGCTTTTTTTGTGGTATTTCAAAATTCTTTGAAACAGCTGCCAGCTCACAATTCTTTTAGCGCTTACCCAAAAATGTTATTGGCAACGTGTTCTTTTCAGAAATTACAAGGCTCAATGCTGTTCTCCTCCTACTTGAAGCACAAGTGATACAACAGCACGGAGACTCGAGCTCCTCCTAATGCAACATAAACATTCCACCGAATCATTTCAGTGCAGTGAGGTGGGGCTAGCACAAATTTACTAATCGTGGTACTATGCCATGCAGGAAAAAGCAGTGGCCTAAATTTCAGTTGCCAACAACGAAATGCAAGCATTCTGCCTCTTCACGTTAAATTTTTTGTTTTGATAGAAATAGTATTTGACAATACATTTAGGAAAATATACTCCGGCTCAAAAAGTTTGCAATACTGCGAAAGCCGCAGGCACCTCGGCCCAATCAAAATCACGCGCAGTATGTAATCAGTAGGTAACTGTGCTCCTACGCGCATCTCGCGCACTGAATTGGCGGGGGCGACAGTGGGAGTACAATTATCTATTTTAGTGCAAAGGAATGAGAGGTGTGCAGGAGCACAATTACCCCTTATAAAGAGCCTTATAATACTGTCCCTAGCAATGCAAGCAGCTTGTGAGACGGAGTATAAAAATTTACTTTAGGCAACTCAATAAAAGCCTCTAGCAGCGACTTCGTGTATTCTTCAATTATAGGTTCCTGCAAACTGACCTAATTGAGGATTTGCTTCACGGATAACCCCATCATGCTTCTGTAACAATCCACACGCAATTTTTTCAGCATTCAAAAAGCAGAAAAAGATAACATCCTTAATGTCAATCAAAACTTTTGGAATACCGCGCCGCAATGCTTGAGGCAGTGCTTTGCTGTCCACAATTTGTAACACAAATGACTACTTGGATCTGTATATAAATTATACCGCATTTCTAGTGCAGTCCTCTTGTGGCAGCGTAAAAGACCTTAGAGAGATTTAGCCTACCGTGATTCGCGATCCGCTACCGTGACCCGCCACCGCGCGTTCCACTGCGCATGCCCAGATCTCCTTGGCGCCGATACAGGGCGCCGAATACTTGATGTCGGCACATAGACCTGCCACGTGGGGACCAATCCCAGCCCACGCACGGTAGAGGGTCACGGTGGCGGTCCAGTCGCGAATCGCGGATCACGGTAAGCTAAATCTCTCTATTTTCGCATACGTCTCCACACGTATGTGCTCCAGAAGCCAATGTTGCATACGCATCGGCTCACAGTATCAAAAACAAGTAAAAATTAACATTTCCATATGAATATTTAGAATAACAGCATTAAACAACCGATATGTCCTCGAAAATGAGGTGCTCAATGTTTCTTTCGGGAAGCTAGGCGGCAGAAGCTACGTGTTCTTTTAGCTTATCACGCTCAGTTTAAAACTCTAAAAACTCTTTCGGCCTCAGGTCCCTGAGGATGTTTTCGGAGATCAGCCCTGCTCAACAGGCGTTGAAAAGGCCTATCATAGAAGCAGCAAAAGATATTACTCTCTCGAAGCACCTGCATTGCCTGTACGTCTAGGCCTGCACGTTTAGGTCTGTACGTCGAACCACCTAGATAATCACATGCAGCGATAATCAGAACTACCTATAGCACGTTCTGAGGTAACAGGACTAATAACAATTATATTTCTATCACTTTTCAGTGTCGTTAAAGCATAAAAGCGCTGCTTGTCTATTCAGAACCATGTTGGAGCGAGGCCCATAAGAGCATGCGTATTGTCAGTGCATCTTTTAGAAATATAACTAGGTACCATAGAGCAAGCTCATTGTTAAAGCGCTTGTCGGCAGCTTAGGCTTCCATTTCATCGCTCGAAACTTTTCCTAACGCCCGCCTTCAGCATTTCGCGTTGGAGTGTTTACTCGCTCTTGCCACAAAGAAGCGGATGCTGGATTATGGCAACAATCATTTTTAGCCCACAAGCAACACAGCGCCTAGAGGATGTCGTTAGATAAATTGGATGCCTTCGTGATGCAAGTGGCTGTGGTTTCACGCTCAGTTCGTTCCACGTCGTCCACCGTCCGCGTGCGTGCTAAGCAAGACCCACCGCTGCCTCCTGGGCCACCAGCACCTTTCCGGTAACAGAAGATGACCTTGCGGAAGCTTTTGCGGAAGTTGTCCGACAGGAATGCATAGAGGAATGGGTTGACGCACGAGTTGGTGTAGGCGAGGATTTGCGACGCTATCTGCACGACGATACGAGGAGGGTTCATGGGGCGACCGTAGAGGTCGACGCTCTTGAGGACCAGCACGACGTGTACGGGGCACCAGCAGACAGCGAAGACCAGCACGACAACCACGACGAGTCGGGTAACCCGTTTCTTGGAGCGCACGCTTTCGGCACTCACCCTGCCGCCCGGAGTGACTCCTAGCCAGAGCCGTTTCAACATGAGAACGTATAGCGCAAAGATGAGCGCCAGTGGGACGACGAAAGATGACATGAAGAAGGATATCTGGAAGGCTGCTATATTGTAACCCAAGTCGACTCTGAAAGTGCAAGACGAGTAGGTATCTTCAATGAATACCATGCCGTGAGAGAAGAGGGCGGGGATGCAGGCTATCAAGATAATTATCCACGTAAAAAGGATTGCTAGGTAGGCATTCCTCTCAGTCCTGATGGACATGGACGTAATAGGGTGTACGACGGCTAGAAACCTGTCCAGGGACATGAGGACCAAAGTGTAAATACTGGCGTAAGCGCACACAATCACGAGATACTGCACAATCCGGCACCACGTGTCGCCAAAAGGCCAGTAGTTTAGCGTGTAATCCCAGCCTGTGAATGGCACACAGAAGACAATGAACAGAAGATCGGCCATGGCGAGGTTGATGATCAGAATGTTAGTAGTGGAACGCATTTGCGGATTGCAGAGCACAACAAGAACGACGAGGGCATTGCCGAAGAATCCTATGACAGCAATAGCTCCGAAAAGGATCGGTACTGTGATGGCCAATACTTCTTCGACCATCCTTGTTTCACCGTAGTCATCGTACTCTCCTCTGTCCTGTTCCAGAGATGACGTTCTAGAAGCATTCGCAGCGCCGTTGTCCGTGCACTGTTCTCCAGTGTTGTTGCAGAGAGATTCAGCGGAAAGGAACGTGGTTTGTGTGAGCATGGTCAGGATTGTTGTGAAAGCCGCGACAGGTTGTGGTGTGGGGCTTGTGAATGGAGATTCCAACATGGGCCCGTTTCTTCCGGCTGCATTTGTTGCAGCAGTTGACAAAAGGCTCGCAGAAGTCACAGCCATTGCTGGTTATATCCGTCCCTTTTCCTTCAAAAATTCGAAGAGGTTCACAGAGTCATCTGCAATGAACAAGGAAACAAAATATGAGCATTAGTGATACAACAGCAAGATATACAAACACACTGCCTTTTCTCGATAACGCACGCATCCTCAAGTAAACTGTGAGTGCAGTAATTTGCCACCTAGTGGCTAAATTTCAATGCTCCCAGCCTATTCACATTTGGCGCCAAATCCTAACATCTCAACTATCACTTCAACATATTAACTAAGGAAACTATATAAAACCTTATGGCGAATGCTTATAATTTAAGGTACTCTAAAACCCACTAACCTAAAGGCCTTGCCGTGTCCAAAAAGAGATCGTCAGCCAAGGCACTGGGTTTTGTGACTCATTCGAATATCGCTAATACACTAGAACCTGTTCCTGCACGCATCAGACTATGACGATGACAAGAACGTTATGCGGAAGTAGAACTGTACACCAAATTTCATCTTGCGCCTATGGTTACAAGGGCTTTTAAACTTTTGGTGGAATAACGTGAAGCATGCTTTAATAAAACTGCACCTAAATCTCTAACATCAACGCAGGTTTCGCACAAAACTTTCAATATTTCATTGCACACTATACAGACATTACTGCAAAACAATAAAGACCTGCCTAACAATGCACCTGCTGGACGCTTATAGCTGATTTGTTATTGAAATTATTATTATCAGTGTCGATAAATCGACCGCACACTAACGGATCCCCAAGAATTACGCTCACAACCATTTGCAGGTGCACGAGCCCAAAGGCAATAAGTAACACCTCTCTCGTGAAGCGGTACACGGAATCAAAGTTCGCTTGACCTTATTATACTCGACCAGTTTGCTTTCTCCCTACATATCGGGACTACAAAAAGCAATATCACAAATACGCTCGCTAATATTCTAACTTCCGCAATTATCAACTGACAGCTGTTTAGGAACGCGTTCTGCTTCACACGTCGCACGATTGCCCTTTAAGAGCACGTATACACTGAGCGCACCTTTTAATATGCCAGTATGGCGAGAAACGCAGCCCATTGCATTTCTATTGCCGTGTTATCTGCGTATTGCAATTGTAGGCCATGTTTTAAAAGGTAGATATATTTAAACATCTGAAGAATAGTCAATCCCCATAAACATGATTACAAAACGACGTTACAATGTTTTGCAGCTGCTCCCTAATAAATGTAATATCCATATAATATTAGATCATATTTCACATTATCAAGAAAGAAGAATTGCAGAATGTATAAACAGCAAAATAATCGCACATTGATATGGAAATGTCCCTGTAACTCGTTTGTGACCACATAGAAAAAGTGAAAAAAGAAAACGAAAAAAAAAAATGCTTGCTAACGAACGCTAAGCGCAAGTACGGATTATCAATGGGTGTTTAGAAATTCATCAATCCTAGGCGCGACGTGCATAAGAAATATAAAACTTCCTCGTAAATAAATAGCCGATATGGGCATGTAATGAATTGAATAACCTGGTCGGTATGTATTAACAACCCTGCCTGGCATAAAATACCCGAGGAGAATAGATGCCCTCATAATACATGAAATAGTTGCTAAGTGCTATTTCATTATAGCAGGCAAATATTGAAGAAAATACGCACCCTGAAATCTCTGAAACAATATATTCAATTCAAAAAATATTTTTAATTAGTTTCCATTATGTAACCATCTCGCAGAGGCTGTCCAAATCATCGTTTTGTCATTGCAGTAAACAAGTGCAAGCAAAAATACTGCGCCTTCTGTAGCGTCTGTGGAAAAAAATACTGTCAATTGTTTTTTAGAACATAGAAGTCCTAGTAGCCAAATATTTACGTAGCAGTAAAGCACAGGTTCTTATTATGGCAAATATAATTTTTCAAAGTAGTACTCAGGCACAAAAGTTAGTATGATGATTCTTGAAAACAGTTACCTATGAATTTCTTCTCTTTCGGAGCAGATAGTTAAGAAGGCATTGCTGTGTATATCAAAATAGTGCTTAGAGCAATTTATGTTTAAGCTAAAAACGCAACTAGAAAAAGTAAAAAAAAAAGACCACCAAATGGTAGCATTTGAGCATTTAGCAAATATATAATGAAATAAAGAACACGCTTTAAAATACCGATTTCTCTAATTTCAGAATCGACTCGGCAAAAGCAACCACAGTATTTATAATCTATGGGCATGTGATGAATATACATATTAAAGCCGATAGCTAATGGCCTTGTATTTTGTCCAATTTACCGCGCTGCTAATGCTATATGACGCCCTTTGCGATGTCAGTGCAGGTTAAAGAACCCCAGGTGGTCGAAATTTCCGGAGTCCTCCACTACGGCGTCTTCAGAGCCTTAGTTGCTTCGGGCAGTTAAACCCCACAAACCAAACCAAACCAAATGTTCGGATATGTCCATCATCTTCATGTGGCACAAAACCCATGGTCTCAATTCGCTTATTGTTAATAAAGACATTTGCACTGCAAATTATTCTACCGTTGGTGCTGCGATGCAATCACAGCACGCAAGTCTAGCTATTAATCTGATTATTAACGCTCTAAGACGCCTATTGATAACGTTATAAAAACAATGACCCCTTCAGACGAGCACTATGTTCGAATATTTCAAACAGTTTGAAAATATGTGTTTACATAAGTTGCATATGCTGATTTACAAGAAAGATATAAACAGCTCAAAAAATTCACCAAATAATCCTCGCTTCATTCTAGCTTGGTGCTGAAATTTGATCATTACTTTTTGAATAAGAAAACTTCTGCCCATTAATATGTCTTTTTATATGATGAAATCATTACAACAAAAAAAAAAAAAGAACGCAAAGAACGCAGTTGTAGTGTCCTCAGTTTTACAGATTCTATTCTCTCAGTTATCGACGCAAGTGACCATCCTACAATACACACAACCGCACCACTGCCGAGATGCACCGTGCACTGCTGACGCCCATCTCTTTTTCTTGGTTGAAAAAGGCGACTAATGTTTTTAGACTTTCTCAGCCACTCTACATTGGCGATCACAGACGTGTTTGCCTCGCATAAATCGGATTAAAAAACGCTCAACTAAATATGACATGAAAAAGCAGAATCTCATTTAAAGTTTAGTAGCATGGCCCACTTTCGCAAAGAAAATAAAAGATACTAAACTAGAGTAAGTGGTGCCATCTTAATTGCGGGAATTTAATTTAAAGGCAAAGCAGACCTAAACAAAAACACTCAAAACCAGTTATCCGCGAGCAGCTCGTTAAGTACGTGGGAAGGAAAGGAACACCTATTCGGGAGCACCGTTTTGCATTTAGAAGAGAAATTTCACGCCCATGTACAAACTAAAGGCGCCCAACAAGTGGAGATTTTTTCTTGCTTTTTTTACTTTTCCTTCCCATATTTTGTCTTAAACTCCTTTCACTTTGCAGTGCTTCCCCGAGCCCCGTGCGGTCGTTATTCACCGCCGGTGCAAAAACAAAAATGGCATTCTAAAGCTGTCAAGAACGCCTGCCCCGTTGCGCCCTCAGGGACTGCTGAAAAGCAATGAAAACTGCGTTCGGATCGGAAGGGGAACTGCGCTCTGTTAGGACAGCCGTGAAATTGCACGCCGTTGGCGCAATGAAAACTGTTGTCCAGCGAGCGCACGTTGAAGGCACTCTTTCCGTTCTCACCCTTCCAGCTTTCCCGAGGCCGTTCTGCAGCACGTGTTGCTATAAATTACCAACCTTTTCTTATTTCCGGCTTCTAATATTGTTTGGTTTGTTTTTAGTGGACCGGAAAGAAGTCCCATGCGCCCAAGAAATACAGTTACTGCAATTCCTAAACCTAGATGGTGCTAAATAAAGCTATCCTTTTATTTTCGAAGCAATGTTGACAGCTTCCTATTAGTTACACCTGCGCCCTCCGTCATAATAAAGTGCCCTGAAATTCGCACTTAGGTTTTAATTAGATTAGAGGATGTTTGGTTGAAAAAGCGATACAGTGAATAGAGCCATACAGCGATGTATATATATGTATATATAATATAGGGTCGTCTTTCTGGTTTCCGCATTTTTATAAATCTGAAACTAGACATCTCCGTCCAACATTCACTACGTCTACGCCATCGCTTAACAATTCTAATGTTCATGCGATATTCAATATGGCCTGCCTTTATAGTAACCGCAATACTGTGGAAGACCTGGTCGCCTGTTTTAGACCAGCTTCAATATGAAGCTTGAGGAGCGCAGGTAACTTCAAAGTCAAGCATTTTAAACAGCCCAAGCATCCGCCTTCTGCTTCAGAGCGTCTTACCCTACATAATATTTTGGTTTTTCATGGGCACTATGAAGAACCTTCTCCCGGTGGACATAATATTAGGCTTCAGTATGCAAGGTTTTTTTCCTTACTTCCGCGATCGTGAGCTCTCCAAACTTCATAATTTTTTCTTCATTTCCGTCTTTTCATAGAATATGTTTATATTATTTTTTTACCGGAATGACTTAGTTCTCGTCATCTCGATGTTTGCGAATCGCATGCTTCCTTCTTCGCTTCTACTTTTTCTTTGTAATAGAATTAGATTTTGTAAAGGCATCTCTGAATGGTGTATGGTGCATATTATAGACATTGCATGTTTTCCTGTTTTTTAAATAAGACTTGAAATTTCTCCAATCAACACTTTTATTTTATAAAACCCGACGTTTCGGAGCCGGCTCGGCTCCTTCTTCAGGGGTGCATGACGCGGGGCTGCGTGCAGCTATAAGTAAAGGAATGGTCGAGGGGGAGAAGAAGGTGGGGGGGGGGGGGAGAATGGGGAGGGGGTGGAATGTGTACGAAAGGAATGAGAAGGAAGGAGGGGGGTTTATACTCCGTTTCATACATCAGGTGCAACGCAGCGAAAGCTACGCAAGTAGTCCCCAAGAAAAAAAATGGAGGCGTATCACTACACGTTCGTTTTGTGGTAGAGTGGTTCTTGCGGAAACGGACTGTATTCCGAGCATACAAGTTTGCAATAACTTGCTTCACGTGCTTAGACATCTTCGCAGTGCGGATCTTATAGAAAAAAGGCGCACCGAAGAACCATTTTCTCAAAAAGAAATGCGCAGCGCAGAGGGCACAGCCAGCGCCATCTAGTGGCACAGCTGGCAAGGTTGCGGGGCAGCGAAAACGCGACACGAACGCAAACGACAAGAAAAAACATAAATTCACCGAATCCGATCCTTTCTCCTTAAAAACGGTGCTCTTTATGAAGTTGATGGCAAATGTAAGATGTATTAAGCTTGCAGACAAAATAACCATTATTTGCTCTCGTCAAGAGTAGGCACTATTTTTCATCGCGGATGCGGAGAGCGCAAACAAGAGCTGTAGCATTGGCAGTGTTGCACTTGATGTATGAAACGGAGTATAGACGAGTGAGGGTGCCGCAGGTGCAGGTGTGCTCGCTGGCGACTTTTTTCTTTTCTTCTGTGAAGTGGCCAGGAGAGAGCGAAGACCTTGCAAGTATACAGCAGGGAGGTTGCCTGTTGTCCGGTTGATGTTATTTGCGGTAGACTGTATGTGCCATGACTCGAGGAGGCGTCTTTTGCGGTAATTGGTCTCGGTCTCCAAGATGAACGTTTCTTCGAAATTGATTCCGACCACAGAATAAATTTCGAAGAAACGTTCATCTTGGAGACCGAGACCAATTACCGCAAAAGACGCCTCCTCGAGTCATGGCACATACAGTCTACCGCAAATAACATCAACCGGACAACAGGCAACCTCCCTGCTGTATACTTGCAAGGTCTTCGCTCTCTCCTGGCCACTTCACAGAAGAAAAGAAAAAAGTCGCCAGCGAGCACACCTGCACCTGCGGCACCCTCACTCGTCTAAACCCCCCTCCTTCCTTCTCATTCCTTTCGCACACATTCCACCCCCTCCCCATTCTCCCCCCCCCCCCCACCTTCTTCTCCCCCTCGACCATTCCTTTACTTATAGCTGCACGCAGCCCCGCGTCATGCACCCCTGAAGAAGGAGCCGAGCCGGCTCCGAAACGTCGGGTTTTATAAAATAAAAGTGTTGGTTGGAGAAATTTCAAGTCTTATTTAGTTATCAACCCAACCAGACAGGCAAATCTGTCGAAATGTTTAGCTTTCCTGTTTTTTGAAGGAGATCTTTTGTATGCGCATAGCTGGCGCCGGCACTATTCGAGCGCAATGCAGCGTTAGGGTCGCACTTGCTTCCTGAAAAGTAGCGACAATACCTTTTAACTCTCCATATTTTTCAACAATAATTTATTACAATTGAAGACAACGTGTGTCAGGTATTAACAAAGGCTGTCAAGCCATCGATCAGAGTGAAGTAAAAACCGTTAAAGGTGACCTAAAAGAAAAACGATTACAAGACATCATCATGTCCTCGGCACAAATAGAAGTCTTATGGACATTTTCTAAAGTAACTTAGAATAATTCCTTGTTCCCTTTCAATTAACACTGAAAAATAAAAGCTTTAAGAAAAAAGAAAACCAAGGGTCGATCTCTATATACGTCCAGACGCAGCTCACGTACAGAAATGTCGGTCCACGCAAGCCTACCTTGCGTGGAAGGCTTCGAGAAAGCTTCGCGATGAAGCACACAAATGAAAAGAAGGGTTTTTGTCTTTCTCTCGGCCGTAATGGACCAGCTCTCGCGCCTTGGCTACCCTCATGATTACTCTGAGCCGACCAACAACAAGAACAGCAAGAAGGAACAACCTGCAGGAGTCAGTTTCTTTATCTATCGACCTCAGCATGCACTTCTCCTAGTCATCACCTATTTCGGCCACGCTGGGAACGACGCCGAAATTTCTCGGGAGTCTGCTGTGCAGACAGTCGGATGGAGTGCACATCCGAACGCTCACCATGGCAACCGGCGCGAACCCATCGAGAGCCATTACTGAGTCAATCTCGGATCGCTTGAGGAATGCGATAAGGAATGTGAGCTCGGGGCTGTTCTTGATGGGCGAGAGGTCATTACTGTCTCTCTTCTCGATATTCTTCCATTTGTCCATGCAGGAATTTGCTGCTGTAATCAGGGAGCCCTCGGCTCTATCTATAGGTATTCTGATAAGCATTGGTTCGCTTGCAAGACTTGAGTAGAGTTGTTGAGCGGCAGCTTGAATTCGTTTAGTCATCGACTGCTGTTCCAAACCATTTTCTTCGATTCAAAATATATTCCGGGAGAGTGTGCAGACATTGTTGGATGATTACAGTGTTTATCAAACTCTATTGAAGCTTCATATATTTTTTCTGTTCTTGTAGAAGCTCAAATAACCTCGAACTTTTCAGTACACATGACTCCCGCTATGAAAAAAATGACCAAGCTAATAATTTATTCTAATGTCCTTCGCGCGTCACGGCGCTGTCGGATACAAGCGCGAATAAGAGCTACAGTACCACGAAAAAATCAGAACCTAAAGGTTAACAACAGCCCCGAAGATAAAAGAAGGGGTACGTTCACAAGCTGCCCAAGTTAACTTTAGCCAAGGGTTAAAAAATTAAAATTTTAGGTAGGCCAGATAAACCTTTTGTATACAGCTGCCAGCCATTTAACACACCGCAGGCATTTTATTCTTAGTTTTGCAATTAAACAATTCTCTAAATTATTATTGCCTTCCGACAATAAATTGAATTTGCAAAGTTGGAGAACGCCTTATGAAACTCCCATTACATTTATTTCCGATAAACAAAGCCTCACGTATATTGTTTTTCCAAGCTCTAAAGAAAGCCAGCGAAAAATATAAAAAAGAAAATATCACGTGACTAATGGAACGTGGTTTGAAGGAACCAAATTAGCTGCGGGCGTGAGTCGACAGCCCAGGTCAAGGAGTAGGCTTATATGTTAGCGATGGTTGCAGCGAATGCGGTGAGCGCTCTGCAACTTCTACCGTCACGTGCGCTAACTGCCTAAAGCGCAAGAAGAAACCATCGCAGATATATCGGCCTGCTGCTCCAATGGTGCCGTGAAGCCACGGCCACAGCTAATTTTGTTCACTGAAGCCCCGGTTCAGAGCAGCACAATTATTGCACCCAAATGCGCCAGCCACGTGATAATTTTTTGGATTTCGCTAGCTGTCTTTAAAGCTTGTAAAATAGATGCCCGTGAGGTTTTTTGCATCGGAAATATATGAAGTGACGCTTGCAGAATGTGGTCTCAATTTTGTAAATCACATTTACTGTCAATAATCAGCCAATTAGAAAAACTGTCTTAATTACTAACTTCTTAATTACAAAATTGAAAAAAAATTACCCGTGGTACGCCAAAAGGGTGACAGCTGTGTACAAGTGGTTTATCTCGGCTACCTCAAATGGTTTTTTTTATCTCTATCCTAAAGTTACCTTAGACAACCTGTATATTGCAAGTGATCTCGGCCTAAGTAAAGCCTTCAATTAGAACCGATAACGAAACCGTAGCCTGCAAAATAATTATAAAATTCGAGAGCCACAATTATGTTCTTTAATTTGCAGACATTTCTGCTTGATTTTTTAAAAATCCCATATTTCTCCCTTAAAGTCGCTACTGCTCACAAAGGAAACTTCAGTAACGCTTATATGCTTCGCTTTTATTATTGAAGCGCGGGTGTGTTATTGGGATCCGTTGGTATGCTGTCTTCACTAGGTCCGTCGTTTTAACAGGAACAAAGGAGACATCGTGAATGATATGCCTCTGCACAAAGAGATTTACGATCAAAATTGACTTTCTGTCGAACTGCTATCCGTTTTTATATGTTCTCCTTTCCTGGAACCAGCTTCATTTGTTAGACGTGTTCACCAGCGGGTTTGTGTCTAAATATTTTTAACTGAGAGGTTGCAGCAGCAAACAACTGCCGCTTCTTATTTATTCAATTAAATTACAGCGATGAACACAAAACTTCTGGTTTCAAATATTCCAGGTTTTCGACTGAAACTATTTTTAACGCAAAAATCGTTCCACATGAGCGCGTTCATCAGCCGATAGTAAATGTAGTAAACAATGTCGAATAAAACGCTTCACGCCTACCACGGCACAAATTGTACAAAATAAAAAATTGTTAATTATTACCTTCAGCACAGTCTAAATGTGCCGACGATATAAACAAAAACGCGTTTGTGATTAAATGGTAGGCCAATTTTAAAGTAATTCTCCATAAGGTGGCGCCATTAATACGTCGCACGTGAGCCTTAATCGTACTCCTCGTAACAGCGTGACAACGCTACGCTTAGAGTAAAGGAAGATATTAATGAACTTTTAGACTAAGTTCCGCACTGTTACAGCCACTGCTTATATATTTCCAGGAAAGTGCTCGTTGTTGCTTTGCTCGGAGAATGCGCAAAATTTATGCAAACAATTTTATTTCAATTGTTATTAGAAGACGAGTTTCACACCTTCAGGGGTTCAACTCTCCTTTTAGTCTACTGAGAATGAACAGGTGCCTCGTATCTTCATGTATATTAAGCATAAAATACTTTTAGCTCTTGCTTTCGAGTTAAAACTGAGAGCAGTCTTTAAAAGAGACGAGTTCTGCGTACTCCTACAGGTCCAGCATACAAACGCTATGTGCTGCCGAAACCAGCAGCAAGTATAATTGTTTCAACTTTATTTTCAATGATCGCCGAGATATTACTCGAGCTGTGATTTAGAATGCGCTGAAGTTAACTTTTCATCTCAAATAACGCCTTGAAAAGAGCAGATACACGACAGCATAAAATTCATTATCATTCTTTTTTTTTTGCATGCCGACGTCCTTCAGAGTGGGCAGCTCCTACTTAAGAGGGTCGCTGCGTGGAAGAACAACTTCCTCGCCCTCTCCAAGGTTGGCACCACGGTTCCATGCCTATACCCATTTACTACTTTTTTAATTCTACTGTTGATTACGGGACAATGAGTGATTTTTTTGAACTTATATTCAATGCCAAATATCTTTGGTGTGTATGGAAATGTAATATTTCAAACAATTTCCTCATAAATCTCTTTCATCCTTATACCTTGAATCTGGAGAAGGAAACCAACTTCGCAGAAAGGAGATTAAGTCCAATACTCTAGTCTTCCTCTCTTTATGGTTTAGCGGGAAAATTGTGTTACGAAGTTTATATAGAATACATTCCGGACAAAAGCATACGATTAATTTTTCATTTTCTATACGAGAAGGCTCTCTATTCTTCTGTCAAAATCAATACTTCCGACTACCAACATAGCGGCCACAGGTGTTCATTTGGCTGCACCATTCTGAAAGCCAGACTCTTTTCAGAGTTGTCCAGGTACTGAACTGCGCTCTAATTGTTCGGTTAATTCCACAGCACATGATGCCAGAGTCTATGAGGTCACTTTAGATCTGATACACAGGAAAATGTTAGGGCCGATAACCAAGTTGGGTACTTGGCTTTAGTGAATAATGCATTTTTGACAACCTGCCTTGTCAATCTGAATAACACGATCTGTCGGGCTAGTTGGTAACCTATCTTATTTCCTATCTTATTCTTCTTTTCCCCTGATTGTGTTCGCGCTGCTGATACATATGGTTTGTCAATCTGACCTGCTTCTTTGAAGATAAGAACACCAAGCCTTCTCTGAATCGATGTTATTCAAACATGCAAATACACGCATTGCGTTACATTGAAATTAAAAAGAAAAAACAGAGCTGATGGTCTTCCGTTCGAATGTTCTAGCTACATAAAATTTCTCTTTTCTCTATTGGGATGGCACCGTGTCCAGGCCACTAAATTTAACATATGACCTAATTTACAAACACGCTGAAAATGTCAGATGAACTGGAGGTGTATTTAACAGGAATTTAGGACAGGCGAATATATGAAATGCAGCAGCTCAAACTTATGCCACCACCAGAGTAGAGAACACCATTAAGTCACTTGTGCTACGACCTGTTCTTCTGTCTTGTGGTTGCATTCTTTTGCGCTGTTACATCTCCCAGATTGATTATGTATCATCTTACTAAAGAAGAAATTTTATTGCAGCTTTAATCAGCACGGAGCGAAAATGAACGCAATATGTAAAGTGGATGACAGCGTGAATATGCAAAAATTTGCACCATAAACTAGGTGATTAGTTATGACTAACCCTTTTCAAAAAAATATGAGATTACTGCAGCAAACGATATTTAGAATGGAAAATAGATATTTGTTCACCATATTTTATCCCACACACACAAGAAAATAGATTTTTATTTTTACTGCTATAGTTCTATTCATTAACTGGAGGCGTAATAAAAGTGTTATAGCAAAACACTTTTTTTATCACGCGTAGCACACCTCCGCCGCAGCCTAAATGCTGGGTTTGATTTCTAACCCCGCCTGAATTACTAATTTATTTTAAGCTCGATTAGTTTGCAATAATTACGGAGCCTGCTTGAGAGATTGAATCTAGGTCTGGATATTTTATTCCTGTTTTTGAAATTTTTGTTGTTCCATTGAAACTTCTTCAACACGGCCAATACATCAATATTACTCATTATCTCCCACGCTGGACGCGTGACACACTCTCACGTTATATTTTCATCTCTGTGTTGACCTCATGCGCTATAAAAGAACTATCCAGACAGGCTCCAGATCCTTTGTTCTCTTAGACTCCGCCAGTAGTTAACATTAAATTCTAAGTTTTTGTGTTTATTTATTTATAACTCCAATAATTTACCGAATAAAGTATGCTGGAAGCAGGCAAAAAAATTCTTATGAAGAGCTCACGATGCCGTCGACAGCATACTGGTCGTTCCGGTGTGACGCAAAAAAGAAACTGCCTCAGAAAACAAAATCGCTCAAATTAAGTGCCCACCCTAGCTCATTGACAGCTACTATAAGACCAAACAATGGTTACTTGATATGGCTATTAGCATATATCAGCCTTAATTCACAATGAATCAAATTCGAACTCTGATCGGTGACACCGATATGTAGCTGCCTTCATGGTACATTAAAATGCAAAGCTATACTGTCCCATGTTCCGATATAGAAAATTATAAGTTTTAAATACAAAATTATCAAGGAACACTTCATTTAGAAGAAGGCAACAGCTCTGATGAAAGCAAAAAGAAATTCTTTTCATGTTTTTTAGAGCTTCGAGAAATATTTCGCACTGCAATGGACAGGAGGATGTTCTTGTTGCCACCGCGAGACCGATATCTCACTCCTAAGCAGCAAATGAGGCATAGCCAGTTGTTCTGTACTCCAGTCTCGCTTCTCTGATTTTACGCTTCTTGGCTGGCATTAAACTTGTAGAATGACAGTCCCACAAACATTTCTACAGAGTGACCAACTATTCGTCCAATCAGAATTTTTATTTTATTTAACCTAATCCCAGCTGACAGGTAGAAAAAATTGTAGCTATTGCATTCCGCTGCTGAAAGCTGGACAGAAATACGAGTGCACCGTGTTGAGTGAAGTGCGTCTCTCTTTTTTCTCACTACACATTTCTGTTTCTCAGGCTCTTTCTAGAAGATGATGACTTCGAGATTACCTAATCAGAGGAGGTGTCAGAACGGTAGATCGACTACGCAAAGGAAGAAAACGCGCAGACTTCCATGTGACTTCAACAAATAAGAAAGGCCTTGCGCACTATTGCGTATGCATGTCTCTGTCATGCTTGTTCTCGTTTTGGCGCGCGGCCTCACTAAGAAAAGCAAACAGACGCTACTTTCGTATTCAGCACAAGAGAAAGAGCGAAAATGTTCCATCCTCCAGATATGTTGCTGCAGGTAGCGACGCGAAAACAAGCAGTGCTTCCTTATGAGAGCTTCTTCCTCTGATGCAAATATCTGGAACAAGTTTAGCATAAAAGTGCATTTTATGGCGGCAGCATCTTGACGACAGACTTCGGCCACCAGCCTAGGGATGCTTTTCTAACGTAAAAACAAGAACAAAGCAACCATGCTCGGCAAAACTTCGGGAGACCTTGCAATGTAGACGTCCACATCTGAATATCCTTCCCGCGAATGAGGCTCAGGGAAAAGGAAGCGAGTCTGATTCCGGAGCACTTTCTCGTTTCGGCGTGCCGCAAGTTCCGTACGTGGGTTGGCTGCGTGTAAGGCACAACGACAAGCTACGCACAACGCCAACACGGCGAGCGGCAAGAAACCTTTCGCACGCACTCAGTGCTTATGCCACGGAACGCATGCTGCTTGCCTCCGACGTAGCTGTATATATTTCGAGAGCACGATTTTCCCGTTGCTCCGCTATGTAAATGAGAAATAACGTTTCCCTCTTGCGGTGGGCGCGTGAATTGTTGTCATAATCATCTTAGCCTGAATCCCACTATAGGATAGTAGGCGCTGCTATTTAGTTCCTTGCTGTCTTGAAACATCTTTTTTTTTAACCATAGTATGACGGCCTTCATGGTTCTTGCAGGATAAAGCATTAAAACATCAGCGATTGCTGACTATGCGCTGCGACGTTATGCGTGTGTATTACTCCACTGAACAGTAAACACGATCAGATTTTGCTATATGACTCAACCAAACAAGCGCCTGTGTCTCGTCTGCCCTTCTCTGTCCATTGTGAAGTTTGCGCTGTTTTTGCTCTACCACTATCAATTTTCGTTCTGCAGCCCTCTGCGTTGTCCTCAACTTAGGTAGAAGCCTCTTCGGTAGCCTCCACGTTTCAGCCCCATAGGTGAGTGCAGATAAGATGCAACTGTTGTATACTTTCCTATCACTCGATGCCGGTAAGCTGCTAGTCATAATCTGCGAGTGCTTACAAAGTTCGCTCTATTCCAATCTTATTCTCCTTGTTATTTCCCTTTCATGGTCCGGAGTTGCGGTTACTACCGGTTCTAAGTACACATATTCGCCTACTACTTCCAGTGCTGCGTTACCTAACGTAAACTGCTGTTCCTTCCCAAGGCTGTTGAACATTACCTTCATCTTTTCCATATTGATTTTCAAGCCGCTTACTGCTCTATTTTTCCTGCCTAGGTCATCAATCATTCTTTGCAGTTCCTCCCCCGAGTTACATGGCAAAGCAATGTCATCGGAAAATGCAAATTACTGAGGAATTCTTCACCTACCCTAATCCCTTACTGCTCGCATACCAAGTCTTGGAATACTTCCTCTAAGCAAGCTGTGAATAGTACCGAGGAGATCGTGTCCCCTTGCATTACACCTTTCTTTATAAGAATTTTGATATTTTATTTACGAAGAACTGTGGCTGCTGTGCAGCCCCTATAAATATATTCCAGCACTTTCACGTACGGCTCCTCTACACTCTCATTTCGCAATGTCTGAATGACCGCTGAGGTTTCTACCTAGTCAAATGCTTTTTCGTAATCAATGAATGCTATGCATAAGGGCTGGTCATGTTCCGTGTATGTTTCTCTCACCTGGTTGATAGTATGAATATGATCGATAGTAGAGTACCCTTTTCGAAAACAGGTTTTAGCTTTTAGCTTGTTACCTTAGTAAATACCTTATGCGTAGCAGACAGTAAGCTGATTCGTCTGTAATTTTGCAGCTCCTTAGCATCCCCTTTCTTATGAATTAAGATAATGTTTGCGTTCTTCCATGACTCCGGTACCGTCGAAGACGCCAGGCACTGCGTATACAGGGTGGCCACTTTTTCTAGCACGATATTCCCCTCGTCCTTGAGTAGATCTACATTTACCTGATCCTCTCCAGCTGCTTTCCCTTTTTTAATATTTTCCAACGCTTTCTTAACCTCGCCCTTTGTCAGTGGCGGAACAACTGACTACTTTTTCCTACTGCGAATCTCAATATTGTTCTGCCTACTTTGGCTACTGTAAAGATCAGTATAAAACTCTTTAGCTACTTTGAATATCTTCTCTATATTCATGATGCGTTGCCCGCGTTGTCTCTTAGCGCATACATGTGATTTTGCCTGTACCCAATTTCTTCTCCACAGCTTTAATGCTTCCCCCGTTCTTTACAGTATGCTCAATTTTCTCCATGTTATACTTTCTTATATTGGCTACTTTGTGCTTATTGATTAACCTTCATACCTCTGCCAATTCTATCTGGTGTGTCGGATTGGAAGATTTCATCCTTTGGCGTTTTTTAATGAACTCTTTCGTCTTCTCAGACAGCTTACTGGTATCACCTCCAACTTTCCAGCCGCCTACTTCTAAAGCGCACTTAGTAATGATATCTCTGAAATTATTTCTCGTTGCTTCTAGGGTAATGTCTTCATCCTTGGTAAGAGCTGAATACCTATTCTGTATCGAAATTCTAAACCCTTTTGCCCTCCCCCTCACCGCTAATTCGTTGAAGGGCTTCTTGCTTGCTAATTTGTTTCGTTTCTTCTTAGGATTAAGTCCAATTCGAGATCTTACTATCCTGTGGTCATTGTATCGCACTTCCTTGATTACCTCTACATCCTGCATAATAGCGAGTTTCGAACCCAGTATGAAGTCAATTTCATTTTTAGTCTCCACTTTAGGACTTTCCCTAGTCCACTTCTGGTTCTTACGTTTGCTGAAGAAGGTATTCATGATTATTAAGTTATTGCGCTCTAAAAAGCAAAACTAGTTACTCTCCCCTGCTATTCCTAGAATCAATTCCATGGTCACACCACTACCTGGTTCCTGCCTACTTTTTCCCTACCTTGGCATTGAAGCCGCCCATTAATGCAGCATACAGCGTCTTTTCTTTCCGCATTGCCGATTCTACATCTTCGTAAAAGCTTTAAACTGCCTGGTCATCATAACTACATGTATCCGCGTAGGCCTGTTCAACCTTCAGTTTATACCACTTATTAACCCTAATTACGATACCTGCCACCCACTCATTAATGCTGCAAAATTCGCACAATAACACAATGATTATTATTTTAAGATCGGTATTGACGACCGAAAATATCTGAAGCCACCGTTATATGTTCCGAAGCGTAGGGACCACAATTTAAAACGTTTTGAATTTTCCTTTAAAGGTGACGGACTCTATTATTCATTTTTTTTTGTGAGAACAGTTCGTGAATGGAATGTTTTTTCAAAGCATGTTGGTAATATTGTATTGAATGAAGAGTTTTATGAAGAGTTAAGTTCATAATTTCTTGTTTTATGAATAGGAAAGTGTCGCCCCCCCCCCCCCTATAATGCCTGCCAGCGATGCAGGTACCAAGTAAATAAAAAAACTCATCAATATACCTATTGACAAAGAAATCTTCTCCTACCTCGCGGCTCTCAGGTAAACCTCTACAACACAGTACATGCCCGTCCTTCAGTACGGTATTTGCCTCATTCGGCCTCCAAACCTCTTAAGCCCTATGGCATCCCATTTCATACCCTCTAGTTCCTCTAACAGCACTGCTAAACCAGCCCATCCTTCAGTATCACAGTATCACATAGCAGCTAGGATTCTGGCGTTCAACGTTGCCAGGGTCAGTTTCCAATGGCGGCCTGTCCAGCGAAGCCAGAGAGCACCACCCGCTGCGTCACAGGTCCGACTGCTGCCGTTGTCAGTTGTTCCGCAGCCGCTAGTGACTGATGGCTTGGATTTTATTGGAATAATCATGGGAGGTTGCGGCTAATTACTGCACCAGAGTGGCTAACTCCTGTTCTGGTGAGGGATTGCTTTGCCAGAGGTATTCATCAAAGTCAGGTTGCACCCCAAACCTGTTTATGCAATTCCAACAATACGCGGATTTTTTTTCTTTTTTGATCCGGTAGAGAAATCCGCGGGACAGGGATCCGCGGAATCTACCGGATAAAAAAAGAAAAAAAATCCGCGGGACAGGGATTTTTTCTAAACACGGTGCTCGTGCATGCGAAGCGGATGTTCTAACTCTACGCCAACGCTGCACACACACACACACACACACACACACACACACACACACACACACACACACACACACACACACACACACACACACACACACACACACACACACACACACACACACACACACACACACACACACACACACACACACACACACACACACACACACACACACACACACACACACACACACACACACACACACACACACACACACACACACACACACACACACACACACACACACACACACGCACACACACACACACACACACACACACACACGAATTGGCACGTGATTGTTTCGTTGTCGTCATGTTTGTTTTATTAGCTGGGCCTTGGATTAAAGGCTTAAGCATACTTGTGAGTCAGCGCTAATTGTACTGTGGCTTTCTTTTATCTTGTCCTTTATCTTCGTGTTCGCGCTGTTTAAATTAATAATGAATCACCTTTGAGATGAACAAGATCTGATGCTTCGGCACAATACTGCTCAGTGTGTATAGGGGGCGCACCAATGTTTGAGCAGACCCTTGAAACGTACAACGCCCGATATACCCATCCTTGGAGCAGGGTTCACATTCAAAAAAACATCTTAGCAAGCTTTGGTTTGAGCGGATCCAGCTTAATAGGTTTAATGTGTTGGGAAAGGTGTGCCATTCTTCTCTCCAAGCAGCTACAAAATTCGAACATGCCATTTACATTGTAATTTCGCAAGAAATGCAGACAGGATATGAGTACTCTTAAGGTGAAACCACCTAGTGCATTGAGAAATGTGCATTAAAGTTTATGTCATCTATAGAATGTTTGCCAGTTGTAAAAGGTAGTGCATTCATCTTTCGTCCTCTTTTACGCCAGATATCAATAGTGGACGTTGAGAAAAATTTCATATAAACAAATTAGCGATCGTGAAATCTGAAGAGAAATAAAGATCGTGAATCGAAGTAATTTTCGATTCTTTGCGTTCTGCAATTCAAGCATAAGCATCTTTTGCCTTAAAATATTTTCAAAACGGCAGAGTATGAAAGCTTCCAATCCAACAGACCAGATCGAATTGGCCGAGATATCAAAGCTAATCAATAAGCGCAAGGTGGCCGATATAAGGAAGTATAACATGGAGAAAATTGAGCATGCTGTAAAGAACGGGGGAAGCCTTAAAGCGGTAAAGAAGAAATTGGGCATAGGCAAAAACCAGATGTATGCGATAAGGGACAAGGCGGGCAACGTCATCACTAATATGGACAAGATAGTCAAAGTAGCCGAGGAGTTCTATACAGATCTCTACAGTAGCCAAAGTAGTCAGGACCGTAGTGAGATTGGCGGTAGGGAAAAACAGTCAGACGTTCCACCAGTGACGAAGGACGAGGTCAAGAAAGCACTAGAAACTATGAAAAGGGGGAAATCAGCTGGAGAGGATCAGATAACTACAGATTTGCTGAAGGACGGGGGAGATATCGTGCTAGAAAAACTGGCCACCCTGTATACGCAGTGCCTGGTGTCATCGACGGTACCGGAAGCATGGAAGAATGCAAACATTATCCTCATTCACAAGAAAGGGGACTCTAAGGACCTTAAAAATTACAGACCAATCAGCTTACTGTCTGTTACGTATAAGGTATTTACTAAGGTAATCGCCAATAGAATCAGGACAACCTTAGACTGCAATCAAGCAAAGGATCAAGCAGGGTTTCGGAAACGGTACTCTACTATCGATCATATCCATACCATCAATCAGGTGATAGAAAAATGCTCGGAATATAACCAGCCCTTATACATAGCATTCATTGATTACGAAAAAGCATTTGACTCAGTTGAAACCTCGGCGGTGATGCAGGCATTGCGAAATCAGGGGGTAGACGAGCCGTACGTGAAAGTGCTGGAAGATATATATAGTGGCTGCACAGCAACCATAGTTCTACATAAAGAAAGCAATAAAATTCCCATAAAGAAAGGTGTTAGGCAAGGAGACACAATCTCCCCAGTACTATTCACAGCTTGTTTAGAGGAAGTATTTAGAGACTTGGAATGGGAGCAGTTAGGGATAAGGGTAGATGGAGAATACCTCAGTAATCTGCGATTTGCTGATGACATTGCCTTGCTAAGCAACTCGGGGGATGAACTGCAAATAATGATTGATGACCTAGACAGGAAAAGTAGAATGGTAGGCTTGAAAATCAATATGCAGAAGACTAAGGTAATGTTCAACAGCCTCGGGAAGGAACAGCAGTTTACATTAGGTAGCGAAATACTGGAAATAGTAGGCGAATATGTCTACTTAGGACAGGTAGTAACCGCAGATCCAGACCATGAAAAGGAAATCTCAAGAAGAATAAGATTGGGATGGAGCGCATTTGGCAAGCACTCGCAGATTATGACTAGCAGCTTACCGGTATCGCTCAAGAGGAAAGTGTACAACAGTTGCATCTTGCCTGTACTCACCTATGGGGCTGAAACGTGGAGGCTAACCAAGAGAGTTCTACTTAAGTTGAGGACAACGCAGAGGGCTATGGAACGAAAAATGGTAGGGGTAACATTAAGAGATAGAAAGCGTGCAGAGTGGGTCAGAGAAATAACTCAAGTTAATGACATTCTAGTGGAAATTAAGAAGAAGAAATGGACATGGGCAGGACATGTAGTGCGAAGAGAGGATAACCGATGGTCGCTGAGGGTAACAAACTGGATTCCAAGGGAAGGAAAGCGTAGCAAGGGGAGGCAGAAAGTTAGGTGGGCGGATGAGATTAAGAAGTTCGCAGGGGTCAAGTGGATGCAGCTAGCACAGAACCGGGTTAAGTGGAGAAATATGGGAGAGGCCTTCGCCCTGCAGTGGGTATAATCAGGCTGATGATGATGATGATGATGATTTTCAAAAATGTGTATTCTTAGAATGGCGATGTTTCTTTCGCAATAATAGGGACGCCTGTGGCACACGTCATAAAATGTGAAAGAAATTTATTACTCACGTAATTAAATATATCTCCATAAACGAATTTTAAAAGTTAGCGCATGTGAGTTTGATGACAATGATAACATTCCAGCAAGCTGTCAGGCCACCCAAAGTCAATTATCAGAGGTGCAGGAATGTAATTTACCCTGCGCAACGGAGTAATGAATTTCGCCTGTCTACACATGCCAGTCCGCAACAGCGCTGGCAGGACCAGCCTAGTGCTTTTGCTACTGGATGCCCCCCTCCCTCAGAGTGACTATGTAAGCTACATTGACAGCGCACAACACTTTGGTGCCTGTCAACGGCTGAAATTCCTTACGGCTTTGCGTGACAGTAAATTGCTATAATTGGCGTCCGCGGCAGTGATGCTCTGCAACAATACTTCAACTGCGACCAAGTGCCTAGCTTGGAAAAAGGTAATTAGTGAATTTTAGGGTATTGCCCAAGCAATCAATCTCCTTGCTGCTTGAATACTGGGCAATTGCCATCTACGGTCAACACCGTCCCTTTGAATGCGAAGGATTCGTAGTTTTTTCCCCAGAAATGAAGTTATTGAATATTACTTAACATCTTTCTTAGAACACCCCAATTAGACTAAATACAGAATGTCTTGAAGGGGTCTATCGTCTTTCGTGAACAAGAGCTGTAAGTGACGTAAACAAGTTTAGTTAGGCGTTCATCTCAGACCACTTACATTTAGAATTCCCGGAGATTTTAGGTAAACAAACATCATTTTAGATTAGTGTGAGAAGGTTATGAGCCCTAGGTCATACTGCATTGCGTAACAGCTCCTAAACCAAGCTGTATATTGTCACGAAGACAGGGATTTATGGGTACCGGCAACAGGGGCAGATACACACAGTCAAGAGAGAGGTTCCCGAGAAACGGTAGCACGAAGACACAAGCTCAAGAGTCCACAGGGGTTAACTAGCCGAAGCGCGCGAGAGTCTCCAACTTCTTTGTCGTTCAAGCGCTACCTCGAACCGTCAGGTGGCATTATTCCCCCCCCCCCCTCGAAAAAAAATCCGCAAGCTCACAGAAAAAAAAAATGCTCCGGATGGCAAATATGACTTTCAGCGGGTAAAATACGGCTTCATGCGAAGCACATGCACCAGGTCAGACGAGCACTGACGACTAGAACTCGGTACAGTTCCGTCTGGAATAACCTCGTACGTAACTTCTGAGAGGCGACGCAACACTCTGTAGGGTCCGAAGTAACGATTGAGAAGTTTTTCTGACAGGCCTGGGCGCCGGACAGGTGTCCACACCCAGACTTTGTCACCAGGCTGGAACACGACATAGCGATGGCGGTCGTTATATCGGCGTGCATCTGTTGCTTGCTGTTTTGTAATGTGATTACGGGCGAGTTGGCGAGCTTCCTCAGCGTAGTTGGTGAATTCTTCTGCGTCAGCGGTAAGCAGCTGGTCGTCAGCCGCACATGGCAGCATAGCGTCGAGCATGGTCTGTACATCGCGTCCGTATACTAGGCGAAACGGAGTGAATCGAGTTGTTTCTTGGACGGCCGTGTTATATGCAAATGTGACATAAGGCAATATCTCGTCCCATGTTTTATGCCGGACATCGACATACATGGCGAGCATGTCCGCTATTGTTTTGTTTAGTCGCTCAGTAAGGCCATTAGACTGAGGATGGTAAGCAGTAGTCTTTCGGTGATGTGTCTGGCTTAGGTGGAAAACTTCTTCAAGAAGACGCGCTGTAAATGCCTTGCCACGATCAGTAATGACGTATGAAGGGGCGCCATGGCGGAGGACAATCTGCGTCATGAAAAATTGTGCCACTTCGGAGGATGTTGCACGTGGCACCGCCATAGTTTCCGCGTAACGTGTCAGATAATCTGTAGCCACGATAATCCACTTATTGCCAGCTGACGATAGAGGAAAAGGGCCAAGAAAGTTTATACCAATTTGGTCGAATGGTACTAGCGGTGGGGGAATAGGCTGCAGGAAACCCGCTGGCTTCAATGGCGGTGTCTTGCGTCGCTGGCACTCGCGGCAACCTCTAACATATCGATGAACGGTGGCGGTAAGTTTGGGCCAGTAGTAGGCCTGGCGCACTCTGGTAAGAGTGCGTGCAAAGCCCAAGTGTCCAGCGGTGGGTTCATCATGGCAAGCATGAAGGATTTCATCGCGGAGATCTGCAGGGATGACTAGAAGATAGGCTCGGTCACTGTTGCCGGCGCTTTTCTTGTAGAGGATTCCGTCGCGCGTACAGAAGGATGACAAGTTCTTAGCAAACAGTCGAGATACTGTAGAATCGAAACCCTCCAGATGATCGATCACAGTTTTGAGGTCTGGGTCAGCCCGTTGCCGGGCCTTTAAATCAGAGGAACTGATAATGCCAAGAAAATGGGCGTCTTCATCCGTACTGTCATGGGCCAACTCCACGGGTGATCGAGACAGTGTGTCAGCATCTTCATGTTTACGTCCGGATTTATAAACGATAGAGTAATCAAACTCCTGCATACGAAGGCTCCACCGTGCAAGACGTCCTGATGGATCTCGAAGACTAGCTAGCCAACACAAAGCATGATGGTCTGTCACAACTTTAAATTTACGGCCGTAGAGGTAAGGTCGGAATTTCATTGTGGCCCAAACGACGGCGAGACACTCCTTTTCAGAAGTTGAATAGTTTGATTCTGCCCGAGAAAGGGTGCGGCTGGCGTAAGCGATCACTTTTTCCTCGCCTTGCTGGTGCTGGACCAGAACAGCACCCAGACCGGCATTGCTGGCGTCGGTGTGAATTTCGGTGGCAGCGTCCTCATCGAAGTGTGCAAGAACGGGAGGGTTGTGCAGCCGTTGGCGCAGCTCGGTGAATGCCTCCTGCTGCTCGGAAGACCAGACATACGGGACGTCATCACGTGTCAGGCGCGTCAAAGGTTCTGCAATCTTGGCAAAATCGGCAATGAAACGGCGATACTACGCGCACAGGCCCAAGAAACGTCGGACTGCTTTCTTCGTGGTAGGGATGGGAAAATTGGCTACAGCGGCTGTTTTCTCAGGGTCAGGCCGGACACCGTCAGCGCTAACCACATGACCGAGAAATTTTAGCTGCTGATATCCAAAGTGACATTTTTCCGGTTTGAGTGTCAAATCGGCCGAGCGAAGAGCGTCCAATACCGTTCGCAGCCGCTTAAGATGTTGGTCAAACGTTTCTGAAAACACGATGACGTCGTCCAAATAAACCAAACAGGTTTGCCATTTAAGACCAGCAAGTACGGTGTCCATCATTCTCTGGAACGTCGCTGGCGCTGAACACAGACCGAAAGGCAATACTTTAAATTCATATAAGCCATCGGGTGTCACAAAGGCAGTCTTTTCCCGATCACGCTCATCCACTTCTATCTGCCAATAACCACTTTTTAAATCAATGGAGGAAAAGAACTTGGCGTTGCGAAGTCGATCGAGTGAATCGTCGATACGGGGCAACGGATATACATCTTTTTTTGTGATGTCATTCAGTTTCCTGTAATCAACGCAAAAACGCAGTGTGCCATCCTTTTTCTTAACCAACACGACGGGCGACGACCACGGACTTTTAGACGGCTGAATAACGTCATCATTAAGCATTTCCTGGACTTGTGTCCGAATTGCCTCACGTTCTTTGGCCGAAATACGGTACGGCTGCTGTCGAATAGGTCGGGCATCGTCAGACGTTATGATGCGATGCTTGGCGATAGAAGTTTGCCGGACTTTCGATGATGAGGCAAAGCACGGGGCGTACTCCAGCAGTAAGGCACGCAGGGCGCGTTGTTGACAGAAAGAAAGGTCACTGCTAACATCGATGCGGTCTAGAACACTGGGAGTATCAATAACGTCAAACGCAAAACATTCAGAAACTTCCTTTAACAGTTCGCCGAAAGCGATGGCAGTAGAGCGAAAGAGGTGGCGAGATTCATTCGTGAAGTTCGTGACGAGAAGCTCAGAGTGACCATTATTGAGAATAATTAAGCTTCGAGCTGCACAGATGCCATGAGAAAATAAAAGAGAACGGTTGCTTTCAGCTATTATCGGCCCGTCACGAAGCCCGTCGCACACAACACTCACAAACACGCTGGAGCGGGGAGGCACTGAAACACACTCGGCTGAAACCCGTAGGGCGCACGTACGTTGGCCATCGGTGGGGCTGACAGCCGCTTTCTCCGTTGAGAACGAGACCGTTCGGTGTCGGAGATCGATGATGGCGCCATATTCCCGCAGGAAATCCACACCGAGAATCAAATCACGAGAACATTCCCGGAGAACGACGCAGCTGACAACGAACGTTGACGTACGAATCTGAATTCTAGCCGTGCACTGTCCAATGGGAGTAATTATATGCCCCCCAGCCGTGCGTATTTGCGTGCTACACCATGGTGTCATAACCTTCCTGAGGGTCGCTGCCAGTTTCCCACTCAAAATCGAAAAGTCTGCTCCGGTATCCACTAAAGCGCTGACATTATGACCATCGATGCACACAGGGATGTCCAGCGATAGCCGGTCTCGTGAACAAAATGCTGTCGTTTCTGCTCCAAAATCTATATCTGTTCTCATTGGGGGGACTTCTTTGTGCTGCCCTTTAGCGGCCCCGCCCCCGGAGGTCGCTCTACTCAGTTTTCCCGGTGGGGGCTTGGCGAGCGACCAGGCGGTGCTCGCGGGAAGTTACCAGTTGTTGAAGCGGTTTGCCGACGTGGGGATGGAGACCTGGATTGTCGGCGCGCCATCCGGAGGTTCTCTTGTGCGAGGTTGTCTCCAGTGTCACGAGGTAGTTGTCCGAACGTGCGTCTAGGTGCGTTGGTGTAAAAACCTTCCGGTCCGAGTTCCCGATAAGGGCACCACCGGAAAATGTGACCAGGTTCCCCACAGTGGTAGCAAAGGCGGCGGCTCCGAGGGGCCTGCCAGACGTCCGTTCGTCGAAAATTTGATCGCGGTGGCCGCACGTACCGCGTAGGCTGCTGTACAGGAATGTATTGCATTGGCTGCTGGACGGGCATGCACTGGGTTGGTGGTAACGTAGACAACGGAGCTTGGACGGGAACTGGGCGTGTCCACAGGCAAAAGCTCGGTGTCGTTGGTTCGCGGAGGGGTGTGCGACATTGAGAGGACAATTACCCAGCGGCTCCACCAAAACTGTCACGAAGACAGGGATTTATGGGTACCGGCAACAGGGGCAGATACACACAGTCAAGAGAGAGGTTCCCGAGAAACGGTAGCACGAAGACACAAGCTCAAGAGTCCACAGGGGTTAACTAGCCGAAGCGCGCGAGAGTCTCCAACTTCTTTGTCGTTCAAGCGCTACCTCGAACCGTCAGGTGGCAATATCATTATTAGACAGGCACATTTCAGTACACATGTTTATCGCTATTTTCTGCTGCTATTGGGGAGTGTTTTTTATGCTCGAGATGTTGACGTTGATGTACACTCATGGGCCTTCACATAACGTTAAAAATAGAGGGTTATTGCTAGGAACTGTGCTTTTACGCATTGCAAATATATACACCGTCCTTTAAGACGGTGCACTAATATGTCTTTGTTCCAAGCTATGCACTCCATATTGAAACCACAGAAACTACAGCTCTTAGTCTTTGATATATGTCTTCAATACCTCTCCATCATTTTCTTCTTTTTCTGATCTTCTGGCGTTTCCTCTCATTCACAATGACTGCTGCCATGGGGAGGAAGACCAGTGGTCATTTGTAAAGGTTCGAACCACCGTAAAAATAATAACAGAAAGGATTTTTTTCCCGAAATATATTTTTTTATTAGTATCGGAGCTTCATAAATGGCTATCTAGAAGAGTAATTACCAAAACATTGGTCGCATAAATTGCTGTTGACGTCTGCTGCGAACTGCACACGCCATAGCCTTCGTCACTATTGAAATTCAAATGAATCTTCCTCTGAAACTTGTGTTGTAAATAAGCTGAAAGTCATCCTTAAAAAAAAACTCTAAAGAATTGCCAGAAACGTAAATAAACTAAATAAACATGTTGGCTTTCGTTTGCTCGCGAGTGAAGACCGGTGCGAAGGTGGTGATGGCTTCTTTGGAGTGGCTCATTACTACGGGCAGAAGAGATGGCAACAAGTGTAGAACTAATCAAGGAGCGCGAGCCAAGCGCGGAACTTCAGCCTCGCGATCCTGTGCAGCCTTATGCACTATTAGCGAGGCCCCGGCTCACATTTAGGCTAACCGAACAAACACTTTGGCGCCCTTCCCTGTGCAACAATTTTCATCCTTTAGGTCAGGGAAAGTTTCAAGGCGAAGATATAGTTTGCAGTTATGAAAAAGTCAATTTCCCGTATAAATTCGTTGCGGTCTAAAATGTGCGCCCTGCTTTCTCTTTATTTGTTTGCTACCCGATTCTGATTCTAAATTATTCAACTAAGCTAAAGAACGGTTTCTTTTTTACTTTAATTTACTATTCTTTTACGCTAAACTACTCGGTATTTAATTATTTCATTTCCCTCTTAATCACTGCAGACCTATTACATTTCTCTCAGTGAATGCATTCAATCCGCAGTTTTGTCGCATTTTTCCTGGTAGAAAAATACTAGCGGGTAAAGGTTATTCACTCACTGAATTTTGTAAATTTGCAGAAACCACCTGGGCAGAGCACGGGGCGCTAAAAAGTACCGTAGTTTCGACCGCAACGTTGGTCGTTTTGTTCTCGCTATTGGGGATGCTTTTAGGTCCGTGCTTGTCCAGCTGTGCGCTTAGAGTTTCTTAATAAAGAAAAATCACAGGATTGTTAAGACTGTCCAACGCGCAAGACTAAGCCTAGATGTGCTCTCACAGAAAAAAAATTGCAAGCACGCTTAGGCTTCGCTTTAAAAGTGATACCACCTTGAACACCACCTTTTCATTCCACGTCGTCCTCCAATCTTTCTTTTTAAAGTCATTTAAAATTCTAAAGCATCATTGATGCAACATGTGTACACACGCCACATATACGTGAGCATTCCGCCCCACGACGCTTTCACTACGTGTTGCTTTAACATTACTGGTAACGAGATACACACTGAGACATTGCCTATTAAAAGCCGTTACTCAGAAAGGCATTCTTGTGTGCAGTAAAATACAGCCTTTATGATCATTCAAAAAGAATTGAGCATTGTTCAGGCATTGCACAGATACAGCGCTCATCTGGGATACCTTGCAACGCACATTGAAAAAGACGCTTAATTTATCACCGCTTTTAAGACGGTAGCTCATCGCACTGCAATTGTTTTATGATTCATTAGACATGTTGTTTTCAACTAGCCTCCGCAGCTTCGGAAGTCTCTGAAAAACACACTTGATGGGCTGTCATAACAAATCTGCTTTTTCAGCAAAAGAACATTTTAGAACGACGACTGTTTTTTTAAAAGAAATCTATGCCTAAACTAGAAGTGGCGCTCCCTCTTAGTTGTGTGCTCTGTCGTTGCTAGTTTTGCTGTCTTCTGTAGCGTCTTGATTTAACATGTCGTATTAGCTTGCGCAAAGTTTATGCTAAGTCATTGCTTCGTTATAATAAATACCAGTTAAAGGAATCCTTTGTAGCCTATGTGTTTCGCGCCCACCCGGAATGCATATAGGGTCTGGGTTATAACTATAATGGCCCCAAATTTATTTCATTCAGCTTTTCGGCAAGCTTATGGGTTACGGTTTCTAATTATAGGTTATGAAGACATATTTTGTTTGAAAACGTCCTATACAACATCGCATAAAATTACTGACAGTGGTGTTTTGTCACTTTCTGCTTGCAAAATCAGACAACCGAATGTGACTCAGGGCATGTACGCGTCTCAAGTGATAAGCTTAACTTAACTTCAGTCGGATGTTGGCTTACAGCAGTGAGTTACCTGTATGTAGTTTCTAACTGGATACCTGCCATCATGCAGCGAGCAATCTTCAGTTAGTACACCTATGCTTACGCGTGAATAAAAGTCATATTTTAAGGTATTTTTCCAAAATAGGTTTCGGAAACTATCTGAACACCCACCTATGAGTGGCACAATTTTAAGTGCGAAGCTGGTGTGTTGGATGCTCTTTCAAGCTAATGCACCCTTCACAAATACCGCCAAATACCTCAAGCACTTGTTCCCAGCGTTGATTGGAGATGGATATCAAACCATCACTACCTGCTACTAAGGCGGAAGCCCAAGCCACTAGAAAACAATCTTTTCCACCGCCTCCACCATGCCCCTTCTTCAAACTCTGAGGTTTGCTTTCATTTACACCCCTAAATGCTAAGGATATGATAACTTTCTCTCTATTTTTTTCCACCTTCGAATCGAGCCAGGTGGTGTTGCGGACATAGCTCGAAACTATAAGCAACAAAGAAAGAGGTGTGAATGCTGTAAAGAAAACGAACACTCCTTCTGCCGAATTTGATCCGCCTGGCTGACAAACAGCTCGACCCAGTCGGTGTCCCAGGTAGTCATCGGTTTGTTTTCAGATTAGTGGATACTGTTTCCTACTGAGTGGCTAACTGAACTATAATAGCCGGTATCACAAGGCTATTAGCAGAGGAAATTGGCCATTCAAGCCTTTAGGTTGTTGAGCCGGGCAGCAATAATCCACTGCCTAATAGAGATCGATGGAGGATAAAGATGATGTCCTGCAGTAATGACTTTTCCACATGAGAAGTCACGGTCCGTAATGCGGTTCTTAGGGAAGCAAGCGGGGCACTTATCTTAGATTAGAAAGTCACTGCCGATTTTTCTCGGAGTCAGCTGCTAAGCGTCTCGGTTCATTGATCCAGCGGTCATCCTAATTACAGCCTGTTAATCCGGTTAAGGCCTTGCTGAGGGGCAGGCATGGCAGAATAAGCGGCTACCGTCTAGCTGGATAAAGGCACTTCAAGGTTCATTTAATTACGCCGCGTAGATGGCTATTTTGAGATTCTGATTTCTTCAGCTCTTCCTAGTGTTTTGCTTATTTCTGTCTGTACGGAACTACCACATTGTTCTTATTGTCGGGAACTGCATATATTGAACAGATGCAGTTGTACTTTCGTTCACAATTATGTTTCACAAAGCAGAGAATTTTGCTTTCCAAACGGGGTTCACAACTCTCAACAATCATAAATAGCTGCGAAATATTTCCTTCGCGTTTCCAAAATTTCTATCGCAGCTTTAAAAAATTTCAACATTTACGCTCCCCTCACGGATTTAATTATTGCGTGTAGTATTGTCAGCATCCCCATAGCCAGCATTTTTTTTAAATGCGTCTAGGTAGCGGTTGTACGGGGCCAATATGGAGGGGTTTTATTTAATTTTGAGTTAGATGACTAGAGGCTTGAGTTAGAGAAAATTAGGATGCTTCGAATTCGATTTAAATGAATCTAGAATTTTCAACAAAACGAGAACAGACTTCAAAAGACAAATTAAAAGGTATCAAAATAAAACTAAAGCAACCAGATGTAACAACAAACCCAGGAGAATCGGGTATGACTCTTATGGCTTACGGTTTCTAATTATAGGTTATGAAGACATATTTTGCCTGAAAACGTCCTATACTATATCGCATAACATTAATGAGTTTTGTCACTTTCTGCTTGCAAAATCACGCAACCGAATGTGACTCAGGGCATGTACGCGTCTCGAGTGGTAAGCTTAACTTCAGTCGGATGTTTGCTTACAGCAGTGAGTTACCTGTATGTAGTTTCTAACTGGATACCTGCCATCATGCAGCGAGCAATCTTCAGTTAGTACCCCTATGCTTACGCGTGAATAAAAGTCATATTTTAAGGTAGTTTTCCAAAATAGGTTTCGGAAACTATCTGAACACCCACCTAGGAGTGGCGCAATTTTAAGTGCGAAGCTGGTGTGTTGGATGCTCTTTCAATATAATGCACCCTTCACAAATAGGGCCAAATACCTCAAGCGCTTGTTCCCAGCGTTTACTGGAGATGGATATCAAACCATCACTACCTGCTGCTAAGGCCGAGGCCCAAGCCACTAGAAAACAATCTTTTCCACCGCCTCCACCATGCCCCTTCTTCAAACTCTGAGGTTTGCTTTCATTTACACCCCTAAATGCTAAGGATATGATAACTTTCTTTCTATTTTTTTCCACCTTCGAATCGAGCCAGGTGGTGTTGCGGACATAGCTCGAAACTATAAGCAACAAAGAAAGAGGTGTGAATGCTGTAAAAAAAAAAAAAAAAAACGAACACTCCATCTACCGAATTCGATCCTCCTGGCTGACAAACAGCTCGACCCAGTCGATGTCCCAGGTAGTCATCGGTTTGCTTTCAAATTAGTGGATACTGTTTCCTACTGAGTAGCTAATTGAACTGTAATTAGCCGGTATCACAAGGCAATTAGCAGAGGCAATTGGCCATTCAAGCCCTTAGGATGTTGAGCCGGGCAGCAATAATCCACTGCCTAATAGAGATCTATGGAGGATAAAGATGATGTCCTGCAGTAATGACTTTTACACATGAGAGGTCACGCTCCGTAATGCGGTTCTGAGGGAAGTAAGCGGGGCGCTTATCTTGGATTAGAAAGTCACTGCCGATTTTCAATCGCATTCCAGCTACTTCACGGAGTCAGCTGCTAAGCGTCTCGGTTCATTGATCCAGCGGTCGTCCTAATTACAGCCTGTGAATCCGGTTAAGGCTTTGGTGAGGGGCAGGCATGGCAGAATAAGCGGCTTTCGTCTAGCTGGATAAAGGCACTTCAAGGTTCATTTAATTACGTCGTGTAGATGGCTTTTTGAGGGTTCTGATCTCTCCAGCTCTTCCTCGTGTTTTGCTTATTTCTGTCAGTACAGAACTACCACATTTTTCGAATTGTCGGGAACTGCCTATATTGAACAGATGTAGTTGTACTTTCGTTCACGATTAGGTTTCACAAAGCAGAGAACTTGGCTTTTAAAACGGGGTTCACAACTCTCAACGATCATAAATAGCTGCGAAATATTTCCTTCGTGTTTCCAAAATTTTTACTGCAGAGTTGAACAATTCAAAATTTACACGCCCCTCATGAATTTAATTATTACGTCTAGTATTGTCAACATCCCCATAGCCAGCCTTTGTTGAACTGCATCTAGGTAGCTGTAGTACGGGGCCGATATAGAGGCGTTTTTTTTTTTTTTTTTGAGTGGGAGGACTAGAGGCGACTATAATATTTTAGGAAAATTAGGATGCTTCCAATTCAGTTTAAATGAATCTAAATTTTGCAACGCAGTGACAATAGACTTCAAACGACAAATTAAAAGGTATTAAAATAAAAACTAAGCAACCAGATTTAACAACAAACCCAGGAGAATCGGGTATGACTCTTACTCAACTGCTTGTAAATAGTTCTTGATGCCACGTCTCATTTTAAAATTTCTACTCAGTGCTTCTGGAAGGAAGCCTACAATGCAAGCATTAATTTCACTAAGGGGCGGGAGAAAGCGTACACTGAAAAATATATTGACAACGGAACGACTAAGCCACCAGGGTATCACCGCTAGCACTTGGTCAAATTCGCTTACTGAATCTGATATGACGTTTGTGAACAGCTCTTTTCCGCCACCAGTTGCTCGTAAGGGGAGCGACTGATCCTGAATGGTATCACTGCTATTATTTAGCAAATTAACTTCCTCAATCTGATATCATGTTTATGAACGGATCTTCTCTGCCACTCGTTTCCCGCAAGGCATTCAAATGACGCTGAAGAGACCCGTGGCACGTGAAAAAGAGGTATAGGCTCAGGAATTACCCGTCCTCGATAGAACTGTTTTCCAGGTTTAGTGATACGTATGTAAATGGTTATGATCACGCATTCGCTTTATATATGAATCATGTGGTGAGACAGTTTAGTCATATCAAGCTCATTGTGTCTGGGCACATACCTTCCATACCTTTTTTTACATTTCACTCCAGCAACAGATGACGCTGGTGGCGTCATTTCTAAGAAAAAGCAAATAATTCGCAGCTGCAGCAGGCGGTGATCTCTTTGTTCCTGCAGCAGAGAGAGCGGACTGATAAATAAATACAGCGGGTATGTCGACAGCACGGCAACTTCGGCACGCAAGTACCGTTGTCATGGAAACCGTGGCAAGGAAGCGGATGCGCAGAAATGGTTCTATTTTTGCCTCACTCACCGGAGAGTTTCACCGGCTGGTAGAAGCGGTCAGTCAAGTTGCAAAGATACCATGCACTCCGGAGTTATGACACAGGGCCAAATTTATTTCCTTCTGAGGTAACGGCATCAAATTACGTCCGCGATCATCAGATGGTATTTGCAATGCGCGAAGCTGCTTATGCGCGTTACCCTTTGCGATCTTCCTCATCTGCTTCATATCTCAAATTGTTTCTATCCAGATAGGAGCTCAGGCGTTGGCATTCGATGCGATGTGCACATATTTAAGTCTTAGTTATTTCGTTTCGTTAGACTATGTTGGCTTTTGCTTTTATTATTAGAAAAAGAACGTGTGTCTAATAGACCGCCAGACGCCCCGTATGAGTTCCCCAGTAAACGACAGGCCTGTAAATTTACAATATTAGGGAGTTGATTGTTAAACATCTTAGTATGCACAAAAGTTTTATACATGTTCCTGTCTTCATTGCCGGTCGGTATCTTGGGCTTAGATAATAAGCTCTATTTACTTTATAACGAATGTAGTCAATAGCAATATTTTATAACGTCTGGAAAGCCTGTTTTTGCATGAGTACGCGTCAATATAATTTCACATTTGTCTTCGTTCATGTGAACAAAAACGTTTGTAAACTTTTTCTTTTCTTTTCTTAATAGAATATGTAATATCAGATCTGATTGATTTCATTGATCGATGGTAAAGAGCAAACCCAGAAGAAAAATGCCAGCACTGAAATGCTGTAAAACATGCCGGATACATTGTTCACTTCTCATATCCAGGCAAGTAGGTTATATCAACCGTTTCAGCCTCTCCGTACTGGTTATTACTGAAAGTATTTTACGGCATTTTTTTTGTTTATCAGGTGTTGCCTCCACAATCTTCTTACTATTCGAAATCCTCTTGCCCTTAGGAGGAACCACTTGCATTTTTTAAATAAGTTCTGCGGTGCTTCTTTCATCCAGGTCACGTAATATAAATACGTGCGTAGAATTGTCCTCATTCCCCAAATCTCAGAGTGAGATTTAGATATGACCGTGGTAAAAAGACGCGAAATTGATGCTTTGTCTACATGTAGTAATCACGACATGGTAGCAGTAGTAGATTCGTCTAGCTTGACAATGTGCCAAATTCAACCTCCGAGTTCCGACACAGTCATAGAGTTCCTTACACTACCTAGAGGGAAAGCTGAGGGCGCTGCACTTCAGCCACCATGGGCGCGCTAAGAATCATGGGCCGGTGTGCTACTTGTTGCGGGACAGTCGGGTTTTCTCGGGTACGTGGATTGGCGTTACTGCGATGTTCCTTTTTTGTCATCATCATCATCTGAAGGTGCGTACATAGATCGCGAAAGCCATCGTAGCGAAGGCGCAAAAGCAGACGTCTCCAATAAATGGTTTCTGTTTCCCGAAATGCCACTAAAAAACTTCCTTAAGTGATCGTAAAACCATAAATATTTTCATAACGTTTTTTATTATAAAGTTTGGGTATTAGGTGCGAAATATCGGTATTTATGCTGCTGAAAACTAAGCCAATAGGAGAAAGAGCCATCGCTTATATTGGATAAATCTCACATTGAAATGCTGTTTCTCTCTCTTTTTGCAATTTATAGTCACAACATTCAATCTTAGGACATTATTTATGGTAGAACAACGTTTATCTTTGCATTAGTTTTGGCCAAAAGTTGCAGTCCTGCACTCAGTAGCTCTCCGGCCCATGATGCTTTGAGCGCCCATGGTGGCTGAACTGCCCGTCTGGAAACTCCATGTAAACTCCCATAGACGGCAGCACAGCTTTCCCTCTAGGTAAGAGTAAGAAACTCTATGGTCGCAGTAAGAGATGTATCGGAGTGGCACACCTTGCCTTACGCCAGCACTTCCTATGCAGCTGCACAAAGCAGACTGTACCACAGTTGTGATAGCCTAATATGATTTCCTTATTTATTAGATGCTTTTAGTAATGTATTTTGAGCAGTGTGCGTTTCAAGAGAGATTTTTTGACAACCGTTTCTCTCTGATATGAATGTACCGTTTTATCTTATTTCAATATGTACTATGTATTCGAGTCCATCTTGGAAGACGAAAGCGTGTCTAATTCTGCTTTTTTCAGAACTCGGAGCAAACAAGGGGCAAAAGTAACACCACGTCTTCACCTCTTCTGATTGTGGCATCAGCTTGTTTTATCTTTCAGCCTTGTCTACTTCACTTCCCGGTCAAAAAACTTTACGCTAACTTGACCTCCAGTGGCAACATGATTGCAGGTAGTTGTAACATTTTTATTTTCTATAATAATCTGCATTCGTACAGTAGGGGCAAGTAATCATTTACTCGGCATACTGACGCCAGCGGGCAAACATACCTGGCGTGTTAGCAGCATGGGCGATAAGCTTATTCAAGAAGACTTCTTGACTTCGGGTGAGGTGGTTTTTTCTCGTAAAAGGTATATCTCATCTACTCGGGGATTGCCTCGCTTTTTCTTCTGGACGCTGCGAGATCGAACTCTACCACCTGAACTACCGTTTCCTTCTAGAAACTGATGCTAACACACAGAGGAAGTATGGCTCCCTTAGGGGCCTAGTCAGAGCTATATGATATGAGTGACGACCTGTGCAAACAATGAAGGCTATGAGCCTTCCTATTCAATAAAGGACGTTCAATCAATGAATCAATCAATCTACAATCCAAATCAAGCCAAGCCAAGGACCATTGGGTAAAATGGAGTCCAAAGGCAAATTCCTCCCGCACCACTATTGTATCTTGGGTGAGTAAAGCCAAGGGTCAAGAGAAACAAGAGAAACTGGAGATGGCTTGGCTTGGTTTGCGGGGCTTGACGTCCAAAACCCACTCACGCTATGAGACTTTCTAGCTCAGCCATTGGGCAATTTTGAGCGACTACAGTTTCTACGTGTAGAAACAATGCACAGTATGTCCAACTTGCGTTTCGGATATATCAATTAACGCGCGCGCGTTCGTAGCGGGCAGCATTAGCACAGGTTTTCTCAATCAGAAATCAGAAAGGAGATGCGGGAGAAGAAGCAAAAGCCGGGAAGCAATTGTTACGACCAAGCATCCGCATTTGCGCGCTCTATTGTTCGCCTGTGGGCATGGAAAAGTATTGTGAATATGTGGTGATGGTCCAATGGCTCTAAGTGAGCCTGTTTCCAGGAATCCTGTTTTGTAAGCCTGTTTTGCTTTGTGGAGGCCTGCAAATGCCAAATTGACCCTGTCAAGAAGACGTCTGGAAAAACACAAAGAAACGTCCCCCTGCGGGAAATGCAGGAAGTGCTTTCTTTCTTTTGTTCACCCTTCCAGTCGAGAAGCCCTATCGTCCAGTGAGGAATGTCTACTTTCCAAAGGAGACGACAGAGTGACATGTCCGCTGACGTGCAGGACAAGAAAGGAGCATGACGCATACAGCCATTAAGTGATTTCCCAGGAATGCAGGAAAGATTTGCAATTGTCGAAAACGGACAATGCTGGGAGCGGATGCGGCGCCACGTGCACTCGGGTTTCTGAGAAGTAAAACCACTTGTCAGAACCAGCCTGTGGTTTCTTTGCTGAAGAATAGAAATGTACCTCCTCTCCTCGCCGTTCCCAAGCTTTTCCCGCCAACAAGTGATCACGCCCAACGAATGAATGCCGGACCAGTCAGTGCTTCAGACCATCAGTGCAGTGATGTGTTCGATTGGATGCCGATACCTGAGGGGCGTGCCCTGGATTTGGTTGGTCAGCATCTTCAGAGAGGGGCTGGACATAGGGGGTTTTAAGGACGCTGCAGAGCACGAAATGTCGCTCTGGGCCCTGGGTAAACGGCTCATCCAGTCGCTTCTCGCTATGAACTCTTAACGTTTGCCATTTTGCTGATGTACCCTTCTTTTTCGTGTAAATAATCTTGTAAATAAGTTTCTCAAAGTGCCATTAAACCTGCTTGTACATATTTCACCAACTTCGAAGATTCAGTCCTTCTTCAACCCCGAGTCTCTGCACGCTACCAAGTGAAGGCCGGGTCGACTTAGTCCCAGCGTCACGACAACTGGTGATCAGCGGTGGGATCTGAATCTACAAGCAAAACAACTGGTGTCCAGCGTTGGGATCTGAATCTACAAGCCACAACATCTGATGACTGGAGATGGGATCTAGATCTACAAGCTACAACATCTGGTGATTCGAGGTGGATCAGAATCTACAAGCCACATCTTGTGATCGGAGGTGGCATCTCAAGCAACAAGCAGGCGCAACAATCGGCCAACAAGAGGGCAGCTCGGAACATCGATCGCATGTGTGGGTGAGTGCTTGGCTTTCTTCTGATGTGGACCAGGTTCTAGAACAGGGTTAGAATTTAGAACTGGTAAAAAGTGTTGAAACGCCTTTAGGTTTGGTAGTTTGCACTGTTGTTTTGGAAGTAGCCGACACTCGGAGCGATCATGGACCTACAAAGGCTGCAGAAACCGGACCTGTTGCTATTGTGTGAGGAATTGGGAATTGATACAAGTGGTTTAGCACGAAAACCCTTGATTATAAAGGCAATCACTGATCTGGGAACTGATGATGAGGAGCTCAGTGAAGCATGGAACCTCATCGGGCAAAAAAAGGAACAGCTCAGACAGCATAAAGAGCGGGAAAGAGAGGAAAAGAAGCTAGAAATTGAGCTCCGGAAATTAGAACTAGAGTTGAGCAAGAGGTCGGGCGATTGTCCCCAGCTAGCGGTACCTCGTCTCAACAAGGAGGCAGATTTCAAGATGTCAAAGTACATGCAGCCATATGTGATATCAGGGGATATCGGTCTGTATCTGGCTAACTTTGAGCGAACTTGCGAAAAACTGTCCTTCCAGCGAGACACTTGGTCTCAGAGATTATTGACGGTTCTGCCCTGCGAGGCAGCGGAGGTTGTCGCGCGGCTAAGCAAGGAGGACGCGGACAACTACGAGAAGGTCAAAGCTTGCCTTCTGAGAAAGTATAGGCTTAGCGCCGAGGCGTTCAGACAACGTTTTCGGAACGCTACTAAGTCCAGGGACGAGAGTTACCCTGAATTCCTGTACAATTTAAGAGTAAATTTGGGCGAGTGGCTAAAGAGCACAGATTCCTACAGTGATAGGGACGCTGTAGTCGAGCGAATTCTTTTGGAGCAGTTTTATAACTGCCTCCCAGAAAAAGAAAGAAATTGGTTACAGGACCGAGGCGAAATTAAGTCGGCAACTGAAGCTGCCGAACTTATTGAGGAGTATGCTTCGCGCCGACAATTCAGCAACCCAGCAGTGGATAGGCCCCGCAATCCCAAGTTCAGTGTGAATAACCGTCAGAAAAGGCACTTTGCTAGATTTGCAAACGAAGAAAGGAAGGCTTCTTCAGGCAAACGCCCTAGAAAGGACGGCAGTGAGAAAGGTGGGGAAGTGACCAACGCGCAGAACACAAAGAAAAAGTTTGAGGCTAGGAAGCCGCTCACATGCTTTAGGTGTAATGAGCAGGGTCACATTGCCGTCAACTGCCGGAAAGAAAAGTTTGTTTTCTCGTATGTCAGTGACTGCGATGAAAATATGCAGCTTTTGGAACCTTACATGCATGACCTAGTAGTCAACGGGAAGCCTTGCAAGGTACTGCGCGATTCGGCCGCAACGATGGATGTTGTCCATCCGGCGTATGTGTCACCTTCCGACTATACAGGTCAGTGTGCGTGGATCCGCCAGGTAGTGGAGGAACAGAGTGTGTGCTTGCCAATCGCGAACGTGGTCATCGAGGGCCCTTTCGGCAAGTTAACAACCGAGGCTGCCGTTTCAGGAAAGCTTCCTAAGTGCTATCCGTATTTGTTCTCCAACAAATCGGACATGCTACTGCGAAAGAGGGGCATCCTTTTCGGAGACAGAGTTGTGCCAGCCTTAACACGTTCAAAGGCGCGAGAACTAGCTACACTGCTCATTCCAGAAAAATCCACAGCGGAAGAAACGGCAGTTAAAACTGTGGTCGATGCGGAAGATAGCGGGTCGGAAAACTTTGAGAGCGAGGCATCTCAGATAAGTCAACTTAAAAGCGAGCTTGATGAGACGCGGAATGAGGACGTTCTTGAGAGTAACATCTTGCCGCCAGTGTCTAGTAATCTCACGAGACTTTTAAGTGGAACCCGAGAGGACTTAGCTATGGAGCAAGCCGTGGTAAATCTAACGTTAAACCTTCCCGAGGAGATGGGGGACAACTTGATTTGCCTCAGCGGAAAGGGAAGCAACGCTCAGGAGCTGCTCAAAAAGACGGAGCAGAGAGGAGAACTAAAGAAATCCCAGCTGTCCGATCTGGGCGAGATAATAACAGAGTTTGAGGCCTGCTTCGTGGACAGGCCAGGCAGAACTGATTTGACTGAGCACGATATTGAGCTGACTTCAGACGTGCCAGTGCGATCAAGGTGCTACCGATTTTCTCCAAGGCAAAGAGAAATTCTGGATAGGGAAGTAACTCGCATGCTGGAATTGGGAGTAATAAAACCCTCGGAAAGCGATTATGCTTCGCCTATGATCTTAGTAGAAGCTCCAGGTAAAGACCCTAGGCCTGTGGTAGACTACCGAAAGCTAAATTCTCTCACCAGGGATCAAGTGTATCCTATTCCGAATATTGAGGAGAGAGTAGAACAGGTCAGTAGAGCGGCATATGTGACTACGCTGGACCTTACTCGAGGATACTGGCAAGTACCGCTCACTGAACGCGCCAGCAGATACGCGGCTTTCGTCACTCCGACGGGCAGCTACCAGCCAACAATGATGAGTTTCGGGCTCAAAAATGCTCCATTTTGTTTTTCCCGACTCATGGATAGGGTTTTAAAGGGGTGTGAAACATTCGCGGTGCCTTATTTAGACGACATTGCGGTTTTTTCCGACTCATGGGCGGACCATATGGTACATCTAAGAGCTGTACTGAGCCTTTTGCGTCAAGCTGGACTAACCGTAAAGGCCGAGAAATGTTGCCTGGCAAGGGCGACCGTGGACTACTTGGGTCACAATGTAGGTCAGGGTTTCAGGAAACCCAGCGAGATTAAGATTTCTGCGGTAGCAGACTATCCGCGGCCGAGCACGAAGACGGAAATTCGAGCATTCCTAGGTCTGACTGGGTACTACAATCACTACATCCCTAACTATTCAGCTTTGGCTAGCCCTCTGACCGACGCTCTCCGCAAGACAGAACCGACAAATGTAGTCTGGGACGAACAAAAGGAAGCCTCCTTCGTAAACCTGAAGGCTGTGCTGATTAGCCGTCCGGTATTGCGAGCTCCAGACTATGGCCGAGAATTCACGGTCCAGTGTGATGCCAGTGATCGAGGGTTAGGTGCTGTTCTCTGCCAGAGAGATGACGACGGTAATGAGCACCCCGTGCTCTACTTGAGCAGAAAGCTGAGTTCTAGAGAGAGGGCTTATTGCGCGTCAGAGAAAGAGTGCGCTTGCATTGTATGGGCCATTCAAAAATTGCAGTGCTATCTTGGAGGGGCCAAATTCACCGTAGAGACGGACCATTGTCCCCTGGCTTGGCTGCAAACTGCGACATCGAAGAACAGTCGCCTTCTTAGGTGGAGCTTGATTTTACAGCAGTACAATTTTGAAATAAGATACAAAAAGGGGAAGTTAAATGGGAATGCGGACGCGCTTAGCCGCTCTTTCTAAGCGGTCCGAGATGTTCCTCACCATGTATCCAAATTGATAATCAGGTTTTTTTTTTTTTTTTTTTTTTCGTGCGCTTGTATATGTGTGGCTATGTAAAGCAGCACGTTTGGTTTTCTAGGAATACGTGGGTCCCGAACGTCTTGAGAGTGGGCTTTTCTCGAACAACAATGGCAGTTTTCTTTTAACCTGGTCTCTTCAGACGGGAGCCGAGTGCTTGCTTCGACATGTGGTTGAGTTTCAGACAGCTCGAGCAATTTGGCCTACAACAATCGAGACAACGCGACAAGCAACAGCGAGCTTCAAGCGTTCACGTGCAGGCCATTAAGTCGTCTCTTCATGCAGCAGCTGGGACTGCTGCCCTCCGAGACTCTTCTGGCGGGGGAGGAGGCTGTTACGACCAAGCATCCGCATTTGCGCGCTCTATTGTTCGCCTGTGGGCATGGAAAAGTATTGTGAATATGTGGTGATGGTCCAATGGCTCTAAGTGAGCCTGTTTCCAGGAATCCTGTTTTGTAAGCCTGTTTTGCTTTGTGGAGGCCTGCAAATGCCAAATTGACCCTGTCAAGAAGACGTCTGGAAAAACACAAAGAAACGTCCCCCTGCGGGAAATGCAGGAAGTGCTTTCTTTCTTTTGTTCACCCTTCCAGTCGAGAAGCCCTATCGTCCAGTGAGGAATGTCTACTTTCCAAAGGAGACGACAGAGTGACATGTCCGCTGACGTGCAGGACAAGAAAGGAGCATGACGCATACAGCCATTAAGTGATTTCCCAGGAATGCAGGAAAGATTTGCAATTGTCGAAAACGGACAATGCTGGGAGCGGATGCGGCGCCACGTGCACTCGGGTTTCTGAGAAGTAAAACCACTTGTCAGAACCAGCCTGTGGTTTCTTTGCTGAAGAATAGAAATGTACCTCCTCTCCTCGCCGTTCCCAAGCTTTTCCCGCCAACAAGTGATCACGCCCAACGAATGAATGCCGGACCAGTCAGTGCTTCAGACCATCAGTGCAGTGATGTGTTCGATTGGATGCCGATACCTGAGGGGCGTGCCCTGGATTTGGTTGGTCAGCATCTTCAGAGAGGGGCTGGACATAGGGGGTTTTAAGGACGCTGCAGAGCACGAAATGTCGCTCTGGGCCCTGGGTAAACGGCTCATCCAGTCGCTTCTCGCTATGAACTCTTAACGTTTGCCATTTTGCTGATGTACCCTTCTTTTTCGTGTAAATAATCTTGTAAATAAGTTTCTCAAAGTGCCATTAAACCTGCTTGTACATATTTCACCAACTTCGAAGATTCAGTCCTTCTTCAACCCCGAGTCTCTGCACGCTACCAAGTGAAGGCCGGGTCGACTTAGTCCCAGCGTCACGACACAATACAAAAAATAGGAAGGAGAAGTTGAAATCCACTAAAAAAAAAAAAAACGAGCAGAGGAACAGCAAGATAATAGCAAAATGTGGAAGGGTGATGAAGAGAAGAGGAGGAAAGTTAAAGGAACGTGAAGGTTCTGGCTGAATCGTCTGAATAGCTACGGAGTGCATTAAAAATACCATTTTACTAATCGCCATGCCCAATATCTTAATGCAATGTCTTAGAGCCAATCCGCCTCTGCTGTGCCTATAAGTTTTTTTATTGTTTCTCCTTCTTTTGGTGTCTGGTCTTAACTCCGACTGATGCCTCATAATTGGAGAACAGTGGCTGTGACACGCGCTGCATCAGGAGAGTGGCGTTAGTCCGATCGCTGGTGGCCAAATATCCTCAGGAGAGTAGGTGGGCAGGGCTTATGGCCACCAATCTTAGAGTTGTGTTGCGCACCGCTTAGAAAGGCATCACTAAAGCAGGAGGGGAACACTTTTATTGCAGGTGTATTCATATACCTTATCAGAAGGGTTACGTTACATGCTTGTTGGTCGCCCAGTTTTATAGCTTATTAATTCATGCGGTGCACTTCAAGTAATTGGTCTGGCTTGGGACACTTTGCTTTCGAGTACATATATTTTTTTACTGTCAGACCTCCTTTCAGGCTAACCATTTTCCGCATTCCTTCAAACATCAAAACTAGCACATGCTTTATGTTCTTTCCGGCTTGAATGCTATTTCGTATTCTTCACGTTTTGCTGTAATTATTCCTTGACCTATTTGTACTTGTAGTTCTCACTGGCATAATTGCATTGTTAACTTTTTAGCTTTCGTGTTTGGATCTAATGCGGTCGGCACAGCTTCACAGACGCAGAGTTTGCGAAACACTGTCTAAATAAATAGCGTTTCAGGCTTGATCCTGACCCACGAAATGTATTGTTGAAGAAATAAAGGCAGCCTGTAGCTGAGCCACCATAAGATGTTTCTCGTATAGTCGCTCATATCTATCTCTGATCTGCGCCAGAGTATGGCTCAAAACACAGTGCAGCTCAAAGCACTAGTACAATACCAGGCCTAATTGTTTGGCATTGCAGCGGATTACTGGCGGTGACAGTGACCATATGTGATGTAGCGTCAGCCATAAATTATTATTTAGCAAAATTACATCACTAGCCTTGGAGAGCTGCACATTGTAAAGGTGTTTTTGTTTGATCTTATGAGGACGAGGTACTATGAAAGTGTAGGTAAAAAGCAAACAAGAGAGAAACACATCACAAATGAGCTAATGTTAGGCTGATTTATTTACAAAGAAACAAACTGGACGTCGAAACTGGTGGGCAAGCAGGCGCAGTGACCAGGTAGGGGAGCGGGAGAAGGGGAGGAGCAAAATAGAAACAATAAAGCAAAGAAATTGTACATGCTGCACAGAACACAGCTTTTTAAACAAAAATGTTCTTGTACGCCGACTGATCCCTGACAGAGTGCTGGACTTCGTAGGTGCCATAAAGTGCAGATTATATGCGACTTTATCCAGCTTCCCTGAAACCGTTTCGTTTTGTCTTCTTCCTTTCTTTGCCCCTTGTTACTCTTCCTCGATCTCATTTGCCAGACTGTATTCAAGTAGCATGGTCTAGAAAGTAGTTTTAGAAATTAAGAAATTACGAAAATTAGCGCTTGTGATTTATGTCGCAATTGTTAGTAATTATTTTTTTTTTGCACTATGCCTTGTTGTGACCTGGCGAAGCATCCACATTAATTAGAACGATCTTGGTTAGGACGAAGTGCGGTAAGATTTTAAAAGGTCCTACGGCATTAACCTATAAGCTTTTTCTGCCGTGAATCTAAAACTGGTGTTGAACGTAAAAGGTTACGCCTGAATTGCTTCACTCACTAACCACTAGATGCGCTCTGAAATGGAAACTCACAGGTTGTGTTTCAGGGTGGTAAGTACAAAAAGCCGCTGTAATTTCAGTATATCGCTCAATGCATGCTGCCGAGCAGTACATCGATCGGGGACATGAGCATGCTATAAAAGATCTGAAGGAAGAGAACATCCTTCATGAGACCGTTTCCGTAATGGTGGAAGTTCTCTCCGCGCTTTGGTTCTAGTGTCAGGGTGATGCATTTTTCGTCACTCGAATCGATTACGTGAAATTGATAAAAAGATGGCCCTATCACAGCGTAGATTTAAAAAAAAACTGTGACTGGTATCCTTTCTCTCTCTATCTCGCTTCCCAACGGAAACACACGCACAGCTATCCCCTCCACCACACACACATATACACACATGCGCACACACTGAAGTTCAGTTCCTAATCTTCATATGGCGATATCCACGCCATTATAGTATGCGCCAACCACCTATCAGTGATGCGTCAATTCTATTAGTACTGGTAGCCATTGAGTCAGCGCTAGGATTAGAAGGCTTGCAATTCCTATAAACCACATTACACGAATTTCCCATCAAGTTTACCGCACTGTGAAGTGTCCGCAGCTTCAGTCATAACGTAGGTCTATATTACTGAACGCAACTACTGGAAAATTGCGAAAGTTATGCTGCGTGAAGCGATTGCGACATAAGGCTTTTTGTATGCACAGTAACGTTAATTCTATGCAGGTCCGGTGCACGTGGGAGTTTATACTTCATGCCCTTCAGGCCCTCTACTCATTGTATGCATCATTAGGGGCTGAGCCATCATCAGCTGAAACGCACGCAGCGTTTACTTCCTTGCATCTAAAGTAATGTCCGTTAAGGTTGCACTACAATTACGCTTGACCACAACATTACCCGGAATGACCGGCGATCCTCACTGCATGCGCATATGCTTATCGCTTCCACTGTCGCTGAGCTCCTTGCCACGTTGCAACATTTATAAAACTGCAGCGAAGCATATTTATAAACCACCCATTTCACAAATCAGATGCCTGCTTATAACCATTTTTGATTACCCATTGCCTAGTTTTCTGCATCATTGAATACAGCGATATATCATTGGAGTCATGTTGACTATATTGCGATAATGACGACAGTTTTAATGTGCATTTTTCTGATAATTTACTATAACGTTGGCCTTATTCAGGGCATTACGTATTGCATAATTTCACAGGGCATACGAGTCTTCTCCAGAATTCAAATATTGCAGGTTATCATGAGTATGTTGTTCAAACTGGACTCACCTGTACTCAGTGCATGGAAATTCTAAAGAAAGCACGTCGTTCCTTTTAAAAATCAGAAGTGGAAATAATTTAATGGCAAGGCATTTTACCATAGATGCGTTGGTTTCGTTCAACGCGTACACTACTGGGTGCTGAGCAGAAAGAGTCCACAAAATATAAATAGCGAAAGCTTGCCGTAATATGACCGCCCACAGTTTTGCCTTTTCTGGATAACTGGACCTAGGATATCGGCGAAAAGTAGTGGCCGGCCACAGAGCTTGCCGCAAAGATGATTCCCTTCGCAATTCTTTTCAAATCTTTTTCATACTGCTCCATGTACCTGGTATGCAGTTATTCGCGTCTGTAAAATTGTTTGCGCCCAGCAAGCCCTGAGTGCTTCAGGTGAAATTGCTTTATACGGAGGCGAACTAGCCGACTTCAGTTCATTATTTCGAAAAGCTAAGGCGGGTTATACTCTGCGTTGTTTCACCGCGGTGTCTCCAGAAGGGCACTGATACTCTATACTCCGTTTCATACATCAGGTGCAACGCAGCGAAAGCTACGCAAGTAGTCCGCAAGTAAAAAACAGGAGGCGTATCCCTACGCGCTCGTTCTGTAGGCGAGTGGTTCCTGCCGAAACGGGCTCTATTCTGAGAATACACGTTTGCAATAACATGCTTCGCATGCTTAGACATCTTCACAAAGTGGATCTTATAGAAAAAATGCGCACCAAACAACCATTTTCTCAAAAAGAGATGCGCAGCGCGGAGGGCACAGCCAGCGCCATCTGGTGGCACAGCTGGCAAGGTTGCGGGGCAGCAAAACGCGGTACGAACAAAAACAACATAAAAAAAATACAAATTAGCCAAATCCGACCTTTTCTCCCTAAAAAAGGTGCTTTTTATGAAGTTGATGGCAAATGTAAAATGTATTAAGCTTGCAGACAAAGCAACTATTATTTTCTCTCGTCAAGAGCAGGCACTATTTTTTATCGCGGATGCGGAGAGCGCAAAAAAGAGCTGTAGCTTTGGTAGTGTTGCACTTGATGTATGAAACGGGGTATAGAGGCTTGGGCACGTCGTTTGTATTTGAACTGAATTAAAAAAGCTTATTTCAAGAGCACCAGTGTTATCTTTCCAAGATCATCCTAATCCTGATCTTTACATGCGGCTATATACAGCGCGTTGCACAATTACCGGTGCGCTGTAGAATGCTTCTCCCAGCTATACCGCGGAATCCTCGTAGCTCACATTTCGTACAGAAATGGCATTTTGTAGTCAGGATTTTTTAATGCCGAATTCTGGGTAGTTTCCTTATTTGATTACAAGAAGTAGTATGTTCCCATCGTATGCGGCGACGGCGATGCAAGAAAGCCGCTGCCCCAGCCGTGATGAACTGGTGGCGCCATCTTGTGCTCTGCAATAACCTTCCGCCAAAAACGTTCACCGCCTCTTTTTTTGACACGGTTGTAAGCAGCACGAGATGGCACCTCCCATGCCATCTCTGGGGTAGCGGCTCGTCGGGATCGCCGCCGTCGCATAGAATAGTAACATCTGACTTTTTATGATCGAATCAGGCCAGTACCCCAGACATATTGGTATTAAAAATACTAACAACAAAATGCCATTTCTGTACGATATTTCAGCTGCGAGAAATCTGCGGTTTAGCTGGGAGAAGCATTCTACAGCGCACGAGTAATTGTGCAACGTGCTGCATTGTGGAGGTCTTTTGAACCGATCGCCATAGTCGTAGCGCCAAGGTTTGCATTGTAGCCGATATCTTCACGGGTTAACTGAAGAGAGCCATTCAAAACCTAAAGACTCGAGGTCAATCCAGCCGAAGACAACAGTATGTGGGGAGGGAGTATGGACACCACTTTTGCCCTCGACTATTGATTGGATGGCGCAATATGCCATTTGGCTCTCCATATAACTTGCGTCGGGTATGAAGCAGCCAAGGTAGTAGGGACCCAAAATTGAAGCTCTGGTTATTCTCCAGAATATTCGATACTTGGACGAGAAGCAAATGCCAAGCTACAAACCTAAAATCTGCAACCTATTACCTGAGGAGTTTCAAACTAGCATATGCCTACATTAGACATATAATCATGCTTTAACAACCAGAAAACTTCCCATCTTTGTATTACTGCCATTTAAATTAATTGTTGTTGTTGTTGTTGTTGAGTACTGCTTTATTTTGTTTATAAGAAGAATAGGAAAATTCTGTACCAAAAATGAAGCGAGGGGTTACATACTGTTCAGTTGTTTTTTTCAGTATGTTCTTTTCGACGGGGCTATTGGCAGTTCATATGCATATAAACCGCATAATAGACGACACAGTGTAGAATAGCGGACAATTTCGCTGTAAGTAAGGAAGTCCGTAAAATAACTAGCCCTAAATATTATATTTTCGTGGTAGCTGTCTAAGACGTCATTTTGATTTTGGGTAGTTTGCGAGCGGTGTCACTCGCCGGCATTGGTTTTAAAAGCAGGACAGCAATGGGATGGAGTTAATGTGCAGATCTATGAAAGAAAAGGCAAAATACTGCCCAAGGTTTCCAGAAAAAGAAGCCAAGCGAAAATATTAATTGAAACTAACAGACTATTTTACTCAAACCATAAGAGCATAAAGAAATAGTATCGCCATCTATTTAACGAAATCACAATTATAGAATGACGTCGCGTGCGTGTTTCATGGTTATTATTTGCTTTCGGATGGTCACTGATGAAACGGAAATAAAAGCAGACGGCTATTAATGACTTAGGTGTTTCCTTAGTCTAGTCTCATTACTGCGAGGTTTGCGGGCTGCGAATGGTAAGCGATTGCCAAAGTGGCTTTCCCGCGAACGTGAAGACCTAAAACGAGTGGCCGTGCTTCGACCAGTAATGTCTTGCATATGTACGGATATTTGTTTTACGATTTTCAGTAAAGATGCTACAGGATTCACTGCGACGACACTAACGGCTTCTACTACAAAAAGCCACAAAAACATAACAAATGTAGTTGCCTCTGCAGAGTAAAAAAAAGTGGACCAGTATAGTTTGGTAAAGTTTTAAGTGACTTTTCATTACCAACAAAAGTGCGCGGAATGACTCAAGCTGGAAGTTTTTCCCAAAGCATTGAAAAGTGCAGCGTAGGTTATACATCAGCATAGCTTACGTTTGTATTGTGGCGACCAGGAGAACAATTAACTAAAATGCCGAAAGGCTCGAGACACGCAATATTTGTCGCCAGTCGTTTTTACTTGACAAACTCAAAAGCTACCACTGATGCTACGCTATAAAACAGCTGTGACAGCGACAGAGGACACTGCATAGCTCCTAAGAAAAGAAGGATTTCTTGTGCAATTCTACGGGTGATGTAATAACAGGTTGTCTCGTTCTTGCAGATGTACTGGAAAGCTATTTTATGCTGGACCCATCGTAGCTACCATCTGTAAACAAAAAGAAAAGAAAACCTGAAATCCCTGCCTCTGGAGACGAGTTACACTCATTGGAGATACCAACCAAACTATTCAACTGATGCTCATTCCTGGTGCCGCCAAACATAACCTTAGTATGCATGCAAAATATATAGAAGCGTGCCTTCTGGATGACAATAAGCGGTCACCCATCTGCGAGCTATATTCTAGCAAAAGTTTTTTCTTGTCGCTTCTTTACTTTGTCTTCAGGCTGTTTTAAATACGAGGAAGGTGTAAGGAAGCTTCTGGCTTACAAAGTACGTCTTTAACAAGGAAGCAAAAAATAGCCACAGCAGTAGCCACGAATACCTACCGTCTGCATTCCTAATAGTAATAATAAAACGTTCTTGCAAGCTCCTTGGTTCATATGCGGGGCGAATATCACTGAAACTGTTTACTCGCTTCACCTTAGTTGTTCATCTACGTCATGGCTATGCTTCCCTGTTTTAACCGTTCGTTTGCATCACCCTTCCAGGTAAACAGGGAGGGATTTCATTATCACTGCATTCAGTTTCGATCTTATGTATGAGCGTATTTATTCGTATGCACTAGATAAAAAAGGAGCGACTGTATAACGACAAAAATGCAGCTATAACGGCCTCTGACCGCTAACAAAATGATAACATTCAAAGTTGCTTGCAAACCACATATTTCGCTGGGCTTAGCAGAATGACTACCACGACAAAAGGGAAGCGACGTCCCTGGAAAGAAGGACGACCAACAAGAGAAAAATCACCAACAACAGGCTCCATCTCATGCTGCCTAAAATCTTCCCCGCTGCTCCCAGACTGCTTTACTCAATGTGCATGCCAAATGCATTGTCCGTGTAAGATTTTTCTTCTCTTTTCCAGCGTAAACAACCAGATTCCGAGGTTCCATCATCGTGTTCTGCTCTGCAATTGGGGCCAAAATGATCTAGGCACAATAAAATCTAATATAAAGGCTGCTTTCGCCGTTCCCTTCTTTTATTCTCTTTTCTGCAGGAGACAGCCGTCGTGCATCATCTGGTGGCCTGTGCGAAGAAGGATGCTTTAGCTATTATCTGCCTTCTTTTTTCTTTGTTTTGTGATTATTTTTGCTGCTCCTTACCTTATTGTCATTTCTACATTACTTTTAGACGTTAAACCAAGTTGTAATACTAAGCACTCCGATTTTCTCTAGAGAACGGCTCCTTGATAAGTTGTAACCTGCAAAATTGTTCCGAAGCCTTTAGCGCACCATGTTAAGGCTAATTATTTTGACTTGTGATAAAGCTATATCTGCTTTTCAACAAAGTGTACATCTCATGGGAAAATTATATTACAATAAGGAAGGAAATAAACTATTCATTTCAAGGAAAGAACTATAAATACGCACGACACGTGAGAAACGAGCCTTATACTCTACATTTTTTTATCATTGCCGATTGCGCGATTTTTGAAAGACCATTAACTCTGTTTCTTGGTGGCTGCTTCTTGCTTACATTTGATTACAGACTACATTATACCCTAAATATTTCAAAAATTAATAATTACCTGCACCTGTGCAGAATATTATTTGCTAGCAGCTCTCTCTAATTAATGCCTTCAGCTACCCTCAACGCTCTGGAGAAAGGATTAGCGCCTACAATGAGATCGATAGCTCCACCGTAAACATATGGATTTTTCTGGTCGCGCTTCATCTATGTATGAGTAAGCGTTGGAAGTGATGAGCAATGGAAAGAATACAAATTACCATTACGACAGCCTTCTTTCCTCACCCATTACAGCAGGGTCTTCCTTCGGCCTTATTGTTCATATCTTTTGAAGTTACGGACTCACTGTTACAGGTAAGGTTGAAAGTTGGGCGAGTTGAATCTGATTCATTTTGAAGGTAGCGCGAACAACGAGGACCAAGTGTTGAAGGACACAACAAGAGCGCTTGTTGTGTCCTTCTACTCTTGGTCCTCGTTGTTCGCGCTACCTTCAAAATGATCACTGTTACAGTTTCGGCAGTTCTATAAGTCCGTCAAATGTCCATTCATAACTTGTAGCAATACGATTAGTGTCTTTTAATGCTTGATCAGGTTTGTTCAAACACCGTTTGTATTCTTGACTTTCCATTCGCTCTACAGTTTCCCATGGCACATAGAAAAAAAACAACTACATCCAGGGTAGATATTACGTATCTCAATGCACTAACGTTTTGCTACAGACTGCCAAACATAATCTGTCTGTCTGTAGTAAGTTTTGCTGATAACATGCTGGGAAAATTGCCTAGAGGTAAAACAGATCTGCAAGCAAAATAAAAGCTCTTCCTGGATTTAATCTCCGCGGTCGATACTTTAATTTCCTTCGAAATTAATCCCCGCAGCATTACGCGAAAAAACGTGCTGAGATTTCAAGTTTCTTCGGAATAGCCGCGGCAGGTTCGCCAGCGGGAACTTGAGACCCACGCTTTCAACGAAACACGATATTACAAGGAAGCCATTTCCTTCTCTTGAACTCAATGTTTCTAAATGCGAATTCAGAAAACTGCTGACTAGAAAGGTAATTTCAGATGACCAAGGGGCCTCATATAAAAAGGCTGTATATTTTTTAATCGCCGTTTTAACTGAAAACAAAAAGCAATAAAGGGACCGTAAAAAATAGCTGCTTCAAGAAATGTGTCCACACTTTAAAATTAATGCGAAAAGAAGCCTTGATTCAAATATTTCTAGGAAAACGAATCTATTCTGGCGCTTGTTTCGTCGATGCTGACGTTTAGGCCAAAGGACTTGCTGCAATTATTTTCCAAGAAGCGGAGTGAAGAACATAGCATTCACATCCATTACACTTATAAAGACTATGCCGGAAGTGCCGCCGGGATGCCCATGCACAAATGAGTGCTCGTGATCTTGTGGGAGAGCCTCAGAAAGAAGCGGTGGAAATCTGTATCAACCATGTGCAAAAACGGCATTAGGGGGTGACACATGTGTTTTTTTACTTCACCTTTTCACGATAAAACAAAATGCTGTAGCTTTCAGGGCATTTCGTTGTCGGCCATTTAAACGCGGAACTCTATTGATGTTCAACTTATGTCTGATATCAGTGTCCCTACATGGTCTACAATAAATTGATTTTATTCAGGTGATGAGGGTCAAAATAGTGCAATTACAATGTCAAGAACTCAACATCAACTGCAAGCGCTTTTGAATTACCGGTGACCGCAGTTGCTTGGGCCCCTTACTTTTAATGATGTGAGCAAATGCACTCAAAAAAACCTTTAAAGCTGTACATTTTTAGCATCTCGCTTTTGTTGAGATCCTGGTAGCTGTGAGCAAAATTTCCACAAGATCTCTAATCCAACCAGTGTCAGAACCTCATTTGGCTGTCATTGCAGGTCAGTTGAAAATAAGCTAGAGTAGCATTGCGTAGGGCCCAAATAAAGACGTGTAATGCCTCGTCCCGAACGTTTTCTCTACCTATATTATCGGAGCTCGGCGCCGTCATTTGGTTCCTACTTTTGGAATTGTGCTGCAAAAAATGCAGAAACAACTAAATAAATTCCCAATCTTCTAAAGAAGAAACAGAAGCGTGCTGGTGTTATTTGTGTCCAAAAGGAAAAAGATATAACAAGAAAATCGCTTTTGAATCATTACAAAATTTTTACTCCGCAATGACTCTTGAACAAGGGAGTCGCTGGGGGGACACCGTTTTCAGAAGCGGATCTCGATTGAAATAATAAGCAAAATAAGAATAAAAAACACTGAATAACGTCGATTTCATTATGCATTCATATTAAGCCCTGGGTGGAGTTTGCATTCATATTTCTCAAAAGACAATCTCCATTTATCATTTATGCAGCAAAACCAGTACAGGTACTCAAGATTAAAGTATGTGTGAATAAAGTTATCCAATTAAGAGGAAAATTACAGTGCCAAGCTTCCAATGTGAAAAGTTTTCTTAGCAGCCCACAAGAACAGTTATAGAGGCTATTTTAGGTAAGCTAGGTAAAAATAACAGCGCTTTACGCAAATAGTTTTCTTCAATATGTTCTTCTCGCCAATTGCGATACCTACTCCTTCGAAAGCATAATATGCACAATGTGGCTTACAATATTGCGCCTCCTGTAAATATGTGCACAAGGATGGTTAATTAAACCTACTTCCAGCACTCCAAACAAATACATAAATCTGCTTGATACAGTGGTTAAGCCAAGATGATCATTCCGATTAAATGCGAGAATTCAAATTATCTTAGCAGAAAAGATGTTGCGTTTTAATAATGATCAATCAGTCTTCTCTCACGCGCTCTAAAACATGAATATCCGCGTTCACAGTGCATTTATTCCCTTGTCTACTGTGCGCACGAAGGAGAACACCATGTCGTAGATGTTATCTTTTTCTGACAATCATACTTTCTTCCCTCAGGGTGCCACTAGGTAGCCGGTATCCGTTTAGGCAGTTCAAAAGAACTGTCGAGATTCGTAGAAGTTCAAGAGGCGTGCCACAGAAAGGAAGTTACTTCCCACTATGACACACAAAAGTGCCACGCTTTATTAGATGTGCCATATTGTGATTGTATCAACAGGATTATTTTTTTTTCTCTGTAGGCTGCATTGTGTGATCGGTTATACTACGTGCTACATTAATTTTTCTGTTTTTTTTTTTGTCGTGTCTAGCTCGGCTATTTATTGTACGTAACCTCTGTCATATTCAAACAAATGCTCGTATGCGGCGTGCACTCGCAAAGGCCTCTATAGTTTTAAGTGTTACTCCCCCAAAATTCTACCTAACAACTATCTGGCTTCGCCTAGCAGCTAGTGCTGAATAAAAAGTGCGTCAGCAAATTGGGTGTGCAAACACGAAAAAACAAATGTATTGACGTTTCACAACGTCTCGTGTGGCTAAAGGGAATGCTTGGCAATGAATAATGCTTAAGCCAAACAAGATCTAGTCACAACAGAAAGCACGTGCAGAACCTCTGCTATCACGGGCTCCCACACGCAAATCAGCTGCAAGCAGAAACATGTGCTTCCCGGTACTTCTTCTATATGTTTTGCGAAATTAGGCACAAAGAAGAAAGCGGGGGCTACGTGAAAGGATCACGTAGCCCCCGCTACGTGATCACACGAGGATCACACGCTCCTCTGTTCTCTCACGCCTGGCCTCCAAAGCTTAATGGCGAAGAGGATTACGATGACGTAGAAGTTCTCTAATACGTTTTTTGTGGCATTAAAATGCAAAATTCAGCTTTACTAAAACAGGGAACTACTAAATATATAATGGCCTCACGCTCCGCGACCAACAGCTGCCCATGCGAAACGCTGCACTGCCAAAATCCGCTGCTTCGCTCTACAGTTGCGACTTCTTTTCTTACCCGGAAAACACGGGGGCGTAATTGATTTTTCGAGGCAGAAAACGGGCTTTATATCGGATTAGAAGGACGTTGTCGGCTCTCGATGGCAGTCCAGACACGCGTACGCTCGCCCTAAGAACGATCAGCATTCGCCGACTCGCAGCTCCAATTAATTACCGGTTGCTGAGACGAAATGAGACATTTCCGACACCATCCCCCGGCCCGACTGTTCAATTTGAGACAGAGTAGGATTTCCGTCCTGCGAGGGAGACCAAGTGAACTCATTAATTAAGTGTATCGTCGGCGAGGCAACTGAGCTGTCTTCATTTATAGCGTGCCAGAATTTTGTGCTCTGGTGCTTAGCTACATACACCAAAATAAAGCACCATGCGGAGGAAAAACCAGCGTCACTATCAATGAAGACTACCGAGTGGTCTTCAGGAGTCGCGATGTAGGCACGGCAGTGCATGTAATGACTTCGCCTAAAAAAAGAAACGAATGGTTAAGCGAGAGTTATCGAACTTTGCACCCTCTTTTCATGGGAGAGACAAACAACTCATGACCTCTCCAGGCATGCTCACTATGGCTTCAAAGCTGGATGACATGAGAACAAGCATGTATAGTCTGCGAGTGTACGTTCCAGGTATTCCTCATATGACCGTAGAAGTCTTCCTCGGTGACCAGTGCTATTATTGGCGTGAACTACTTAGATGTTCACATAGCCTTTTGTTTTTTCCTGCCGGTGAGCAGCCACGAACTTTGGAGAGTAGAAGACAACCTAAGAAATTTGAGCCTTCAGTAGAATTTAAAGCTCGTCTTTTCAATTGACCAAACTTTTCGCTGCAGATTGACTACCGCCTCATTAAATGATGAATTGCAATTTTATCCCTACATTATCAGTGAACGCCGATATGAAGATAACTGCTACGTTGAAGAGTGCACGTGACATCAAGCTGGGAGGATTGGCGAGGATAACAAAAAAACAAGTCACAAATATTCCTGCGAGTCGATTCTGTAACATTTCGTTCTCTAACAAACGTAACATTTCTAAACAATAAAATTAACTGCTAGCCATGTGAATAACAAAATAGGCTCTATCTGTAATCACCTAGATTGCTTCGTCCCAGGCAATCTTATTATGGGCTTCCTCGATGTGAGCAGCACATTTTTTGATAGCCGAGGCATAACGTTCGTTATATAATATATTTATCACCGCGTCTACGCATGCAGGCACATGTTTCCGGCTCCAACGAGTTACTTTAGCACTCTCTGAGCGGCTGCTGAAAATAAAATTAAAAACAACTGGCACATAGTTTCGGAGAACGAGTCGGCGTTCGAGTCCCAAGACAGACATCGTCGTTCGTGGCTACTTGGTGGAAATGGTGTTTCCATCCGCCTGCTGCCCATACATATTTCACCAGATGTTGCGAAAGGTTCTCGTCATCAAGAATGGCGAAACAATGCTCCTGAGCGGGCAAGAAAACCAGAAGTGGCGTCACAGAATTTCAAGAGCGGACGAAACAGGACGGCTATTTGCTCCCGTCACGGGCTGTTTTCAAAAGAAGTGCGAATGGGCTAAATTCAATTTCTTTTCCTTCCGAACAGTGCTGCGATGCACTATATTTTACCAGTGGTATACGTGTTATTTCATGCGCTCCGTTCTTTTTCTATTGGACCGTGAGAAGTATGCGCGTTAGACTAAAGCTGCACGCCGCACCTTTATAACCCTATTGATTCTGGTTTTGTTTCATGCCTCGCTTCATTTTACGAATCATGCTTCCTTAGTTTCCAAGGGAACGTCGCTGCATTGTCTGATGTTTTGATGTTGCGCATGCGTGCATGTCCTGTACTAAGGATGTGTTCAGATTACAGAAACGGGGTCGAACGTCTCTTAGCTATCTTGTACACCTGAAAAAAGGAGAACTTGAACGTACTAATCGCTAATAGTTATAGGGTCATCAAGAGGCCTTTTCGTTTACTCAGTTTACTTCTGAATAATGCTTCAACCTCCTTATAAAATGAATCCATATTAAAAGAATACCACCCGTCAACTCGTTGTGGCAGTTATATGTGTGTCAGTCTGGTTTTGTTTTTTAATTACCATTAGGTGACCGCCAAGCGCGTGTCACTGCTGCTCGAAGTATTAACGAAAGTAGAGATTACTGAAGAGTTTGGAATCTGCATAGAATCCTTGAAATTGAAGGCGGCTTCATGTGATGGGCACATTTGAATAATGTCAATCAAGCCCTGCCTATTAGAGTCTGTTATGCCTCAGACCTTCAAGAGGATGCGATTTCGGGTTCGTGTATGTGCCTCCTGAGGGAGTAAAACAGAAATACCACTGCGTCTTATTGTCTTCGAAAAGAAGATGTACTGTCCTGGTCGCAACTGTCGAGTTATTCAGGTCACACCAGGCTCTACCTTGAATTCTTCTCCTTAAGCCTCAGATTAAGGACACGGATATTTTCTGCACGAGACGTCACACGTACAGACTTTGTCAAAAGTATACAGCCCAGGGGTCATTCTTCGAAGTCTCGTAATGGGACTCGTATCCAACTCTGGCGTTCGAAATCTCATAGAAGACAAAACTCGTCCTCATCATGCTCTAGCTTGCATTCTTATTCCAGTATCGCTATCAGGAGCCGCATTACAGGCCTTATATTTTTACCAAAGACTGTACCTAACGCGAAAGCGTTAAACGACCGGTTGACGTTGAAATAAGGTGTCGGCGGCCACCGGCGTTCGGGCTGTAGTTAAAAATCACGAGCATAAATATGACAGGTGGTAGCTTGCAGCTGACATGACCGAGCACTAACTTGACGTAGGGCTTCCTGACATTGCGTTGTACAAGAGCTGCCAACTCGGGCCTCTTCGTTCATATGGGAGGGTAATATCAGAATCAGGCTACCAGCATCCTTGCCAAGACCCTAGGCGGCGCAGGACTGTTCATGCGGCTTGGTTAAAGCGTGGCTTTATATGTGGACTGGTAGCCTACGCTATCGCGTCGCGCGCTTAAAAGCGGAGCTTAAGTGACCCTCAAAATTTTGTTCTCCTCCTTAACATCTGAGTTTGCCCGGTGCCGGCGGATAACCTTCAATCCCTCAACGTCAAACCAGGACTTAGTAGTTTTCGTAGAGATTGAGCTAGTCCACGTGCAGGTTTTGACACTAAAAAACTGGAAAACCAAGGGAGTGGTTTGTGATTTGTGGTTTGGGGGGTTTAATGTCCCAAAGCGACTCAGGCTATGAGAGACGCCGTAGTGGAGGACTGCGGAAATTTCGACCACCTGGGGTTCTTTAACGTGCACGCTGGCTTTGTTAACGGACGACATTAGTGTGCACTGCCCAGAAAAAAGTCTCAAGACATGAAAGAAACGCACCAAAAGGAAAAATAAACAATAAACGACTACGTGAGTACAATGGAATATAATATTACAGAGACTAGGAAATAGAGCATTACTTTCAGGAGTGACATTTGCGAACACGCTACTGTAGGGTATTTGTTAATACTGTGGTACTGCTTTCCTGCTTTTACAAGGGAGAATACAAACAATGAAAATTTTGGAGAATACAAGCGAATAAAACAAACGTACATAGCTGTAAGGTCAGTCCAAAAAAGCGCTTAAAACCATGCCTGACAGAACTGGCCTGTTTTTCGCTCTTGAGGTAGATTTCTTCCCAGAAAAAAATTCCTCTGACGAAAATAATAATCAATAAATAATTATTTATTGTGCGCAAGAACAAGCATGTGGTCTTCGTGCTGCAGCACAAAACAAAATGAAAATGCACACACAAGTTTTACACACACAGATAGAACACAAAACAAGAAACAAATACCACGTTAAATGAAACTCAGACGAAAAGTGTCACGGAAAGGAAGAAAACAATGAGTAGCATGTCTTATATACACAGTCAGAGAATTGTAGAGCACATCACGAAAAAAAAAAACGATAGAGAAAAAAACAAATGCCTGGCATTGATTATAGTAATAGCAATATACATAAAACAAACAACCATTCCAGTCGAAACAAGTGCGTGGTACTTAGAACACAGGCTATGAATACAAGGAAATACAATAAAGAAATAGAATTGAACTCGGGACAGTAAGATTCAAAAACAAAGTTTAAAGAAAAATATAGATAAGAAGAAGATAAAAAGCAGTACAAGATACTTTAAACAGCACTGAACAAGAGAAAAAGCAAAACGTGAAGTAAATTAAATACAATAATTAGGCTAGAAAGTGGAAGTTATATGTGATAAATAGTTTAGAATACAAAGCTACGAACGTCTAATATAAATGAAGAGAGAGAGTTATGGAAGATGTCAAGGTGAAGACAAAAAGAGTTAAACAGCATCTGTATTCTGTCAAGAGGGGAATGGGAATGAAGAGACGGAGAAACTTGAAACGGTCTGAATTCTCTCAATAATAATAATAATAATATTAATAATAATAATAATATTAATAATAATAATAATAATAATAATAATAATAATAATAATAATAATAATAATAATAATAATAATAATAATAATAATAATAATAATAATAATAATAATAATAATAATAATAATAATCAATCAATCTTTATTTAATGTGCGCGGGAACAACCATGTGGTCTTTGTGCTGCAGCACAAATAAAAAAAAAGAAACAAAAATGAAAAAGCACAAACATGTTTACACACACAAAGAGAACACAAAAAAAATAAATAATACATGAAATGAAACAGACGAAAAGTATCACGGAAAGTAAGCAAACAATGAGTAGCATCACTTATATACACAGTGAGATAATTTTTTAGCACACCAGGAAATAAAGAAAAAAAAAAACGAACTGTAGATAGAAGACAAAAAAAAACAACAACAAATAACTGACATTGATTATAGTAATATAGAAATATACATAAAATAAACAACCCTTCCAGGCGCAACAAGTGCATGGTACTTAAAACACAGGCTAGAAATACAGAATAATACAATAAAGAAGTAAAATTGAACAAGGGGCAGTAAGATTCGAATATAAAGTTTAAAGTTGAAATATAAGTAAGAAACGGATAAAAAGTAGTTCACGATACAGACAGCATTGAACAGGAGAAAAAGCAAAAAGTGAAGTAAATACAATTTAAGGCTAGAAAGTGGGAGTTTTAAGTGATAAAGTACTATTTAGAATACAACGCTACGAACATCCAAAGTAAATGAACAGAGCGAGTTTTGGAAGATGTCAAGGTGAGGACAAAAAGAGTTAAATAACCACTGCATCCTGTCCAGAGGGGAGTGGGAATGAAGAGGAGAAACCTGAAATGGTCTGAATTCCCTCATGCTCTTTCGCGGAACGCGCAGTAGGATGTACTCTAAGAGCTGAGGGCACATAATGTGGCCATGAAGGAGTTTGTACAGAAATATGATATCAAGTCTGATACGACGGCAGTGAAGGGTAGGAAGATTCAGTTGGGCGCTCCTGGTGGAGCGAGATGGGGAAGTTGCGCAAGGAAAGTGATAATGAAATATCCGTAAAAATTTTTTTTGTACTCTGTCAACCTTGTCCAAGTTCGATTTGCAAGTGCCATTCCAAACAACCGACGCATACTCCAAGACCGGCAGGCATATGGACAGGTACAGTTTTAGGAACGGAAGTGGAGTATGGAACTCTCTCGAAAGTCTGCAAACGAATCCGAGTGTGCGCATAGCCCGCTGAGCAATGCGGTTAGTGTGAGAGGAGAAGCTGAGGGTGCGGTCAAAAAGTACACCAAGGTCATTAATTTCATCAACCCTATCCAACAGCACGGAATTCACAGAATAATGGTAGAGAAAGCTATGTGTTTTACGAGTAAAGGACACAACCCTAGTTTTGGAAGAATTGAGGGTAAGTCGATTCATCGCACACCAATCAGAAAAAGCAGATATGTCCGATTGCAACAACACGCAATCTTGAAAAGAATGTATTACCTTGAATATTTTTATATCATCAGCATAAAGAAGAAACGAGGAGTTCTTTATCGCCGCGGAAACATCATTAATAAAAACGGAGAAGAGAAGCGGGCCTAGTACTGAACCTTGAGGAACTCCACTCGTTGCAGGGTAAACGAAAGAAGTCTGTCCATTGACACTGACAAAGCAGAAGCGATCAAGGAGATAGTTGCGTAGGAGGGCTACGAGAGAGACTTCAACGCCAGAGAGTAGAAGTTTTTCAAGAAGTAGTGAGTGAGTAACAACGTCGAAAGCTTTGCTCATATCACAGTACACAGTGTCAACCTGACCCCTCTGAAGCACTGCTGCAGAGGCATACGTCATAAACGTGACAAGGTTGGTAGAAGTAGAGCGGCCCGACATGAAGCCATGTTGATTCGGTACTATGATATGTTTGAGATGGAAGGAAAGTACGCTGTGCAAAGCTAATTCGAACAGCTTAGAGGTTGCACATAGAAGAGAAATCGGACGATAATTGGAAACATCAGATTTGTTTCCAGACTTGAAGACAGGAAACACGCGTGCCATTTTCCACAAAAGGCAGCATTTTTTAAACAGTTATTAAATATGGCAGTCAGTACTGGTACGAAGATATAACTGAAGGCTTTTATTATGGCAGCTGGAATGCCATCAGGTCCAGGAGACAAAGATGGTCTCAGACGCTTAAGACTCTCAGTTATCAACTCCTCGTCAAAGAGAATGGACTTAGATAGTGCACCAGATGGGAGGCAAACGGAATCACAATGTGGATGTTTGTAAACGGAGGAAAAATGTTGTGCAAAACTGTCGGCAACATCCCGAATTTCCAAACCCTGAGAGTCAACTAAGCTGATACTTAAATCTGATTTAATGGAACGCTTGCGAACGTAACGCCAGAACTGACTAGGACGATTTGAGGCATTCCTCTCTAAAGACTCAAGATAGGAGTCGTAGTCCCGCTTGTATAAGCGTTTGCAAAGAGAACGCACACGGCGAAACTCATCTGCCCAATTGTGAAACCCAGGGCGTTTCGCTTTACGATGGGCCCGTTCCTTGAGCTTTAACGCCGTTATTAGTTCCCTTGAAAACCAGGAAGGGAACTTCCTATGCGTAGGAGTATACAAAGGTATGTACCGACGCATACCATCAAGAACTATTTCTGTAAAGCGACTGACTTGTCTATCTGAATCATTAATGTCATTTAAAAGGGACCAGTCGACGGAAGAGAAGAAATTGAAAAGACCGACATAACCACCACGTGCATACGCGAAACGGGGCGAATTCCCCACCCGATCTGAATTAGTAGAAGGTGAGGCAGAGAGAGCAGTAGTAACTAGAAGCGGAGGGTGAAATTTGTCACAGCGAGTCAGCGGTATGTCTGAACTCGAGACTCGAACACTTTCAAAATTCGATAGACAGATGTCAAGAATATTACCGCAACAGTTTGCAATGAAATTGTGTTGCTGCAAAGAGTTAAAGGCTATAAAATCAAGTAGAGCGTTACACTTACTTAATATGTAATGATTGTTGTGAGAAGAAATAAGTGAGTTCCAGTTGATACCAGGAGTATTAAAATCACCTAAAATAAGAAGTTTGTGTTTGCTATGACGGGTTATAACATGTTCGATTGAGAGCAGAACATCATCATAGGCTGAAGGAGGTAGATTCGGAGGAATGTAGAAAGCTGCAAGTAAAAGTTTTTCATATCGATTTAAAGTGAGCTCGAGCCACACACATTCTTCAACAGTTTCCAAATCGGAACGTCGAACACACTTCACAAAACTGTCAATAGCAATGAGCACTCCACCTCCTCTTGATTTGGGACCTGTTTCAGGGCGGTCGCTACGAAAAACAGAGTAATTATTTGGAAAGAAATCATTGGAAGGAATATCACTTGAGAGCCAGGTTTCGGTAACCACAACAGCGGTATAACAAGAGGACAAGACGCTAGAAAAAAATTCTGATCCCTCAGTCCGTAGACCTCGGGCGTGTTGATAATAGATATCCAAATTAGGGGCCACTGCAATTTTGCGTCAGTTCAGAGGGATGAAGCATATCGTCGTAAAGCTTCCCACGAAAGTCCTTGTATATGCAGCCCAACGGCCACATCGAAGGCTCAACAAGCTTACTGTAGGATTCTTCATCAATTTCAATATGGAAGGACGAGTAGGAGTCGTACCTTGTTTTTAGCTGCCGGCAGGAAATGGGAGTAATATTCACTGATTTTAGATGGTTGGTAAGGTCTACCGATGTAGTATCGGGACTGAGTTTAGAGACGAAAATAGTCTTCGGACGCTTCTTTTGGTAAATGGCAACGTTCAGGACAGATGAGCTGGATGCGCCAGTGATGGCTCGACTTCGGTGCTTCTTCATCGCACTGGGTAAGTCAACCGCACGGCGAGGAGCAGAGGCAGAAGATGAACAGGTAATATCTCCAGTAGTCATCCCTCGATGAAGAGCGGCGGAGTAGTCCACAGATGGCTGCTCCTCACGGGTAGGATTGCCCACGGAGACAACGAGAGGACGCTCGACGAGAGGACGCTCACACTGCGAAGCAGCGCACCGCACAAGCTCCTGGCGTAGGCCGTGAACATCGGCACGTAGAGAGGCGATAACCTCGGCTTGTTGTACGAAAGCCCGCGAGTTCTCTACACGAAGGCGCTCGTTCTCTTCCCGTAGCTGGGCAACCTCATCGCTCAGAAAAGAGATTCCCTCAAGCGCGTCGAGGAGGAGAGCCCGTAGCGAGGCAAACTCACCGCCATGTTCGCCGGTCGCGGCTGAAGGGGGAAAACCGGTCGGGTGGCTGGGCAGGAGCGGGGCACCAGGGACACTAGCACCACCGTCGCTAAGCCTAACACCGTCAGACGACGCACACAAATTACACAAGAATGGCCGAGAGCCGGACTTCAGAAGTTGCAGCTCGTCATCCGCCCAGGTGACGCACTTCGTGTGAACACGTTTCGCACAGTCGGCACATCGTAAAAACTGCTGCTTGCCAAAAAACGGGCGGGAGCACAGCGCACATGCGTCCTTACTGGGCGCCATCTTAATAATAATAATAATAATAATAATAATAATAATAATAATAATAATAATAATAATAATAATAATAATAATAATAATAATAATAATAATAATAATAATAATAATAATAATAATAATAATAATAATAATAATAAAATATAGTAATAATAATGTTATTATTAACATTATTCAATTTTTATTTATTGTGCGCAGGAACAACCAATTGGTCTTAGCGCTGCAGCACAAATAAAAAAGTGAAAAAAAAAAAGTGAAAATGCACGGACCAGTTTTACACACACAGATAGAACACAAAAGTAGAAATAACACATGAAATGAAACTGAGACGAAAAATGTCACGGAAGGAAAGAAATCAAGGAGTAGCACGTCTTATATACACAGTGAGAGAATTGTCGAGCACATCACGAAAGAAGAAAAAAAAAAACGATAGATATAGAGAAAAAAAAAAGCATAAACAAATAACTGACATTGATTATAGTAATATAAAAATATACATAAAATAAACAACCATTCCAGGCGCAACAAGTGCGTGGTTCTTAAAACAAAGGCTAGAAATACGGGAAAATGGGAACAAAGAAATAGAAATGAGCTCGGGACAGTAAGATTCAAATATAAAGTTTAAAGTTAAAATATATTTAAGGAACAGATAAAGCTGTTCAATATACAGACAGCATTAAACAGGAGAAAAAGCAAAAAGTGAAGTAAATACAATAATAATAATAATAAATAGTTTTCTAACTGGACGAAGAGGTCCTTCAGTCATTGATTTTTAAACTATATGTTGATTTCGTCGCAAGACACATCGGCTGTTTGCAGTTAAGTCACGGTGATTGTCCCACATCCGGTCTCTTTCGCTTTTCTGCGAAAAAACGCGTGTGATATATTGGCGCTAAAATGGCTTCCAAAACTAACTTTTTTTTCATCATTTGGAAATTAATATATCGGTGCCCTTACAATCGTTTCGAATTCCCATTTGCCCATAGCGAAAAATACGTGTTACATAAAATTTATTGAATTTAGTTCATTAGCATTGTAATATAAGCTTTAAGAAAACATTTTCTGACCGTAGTAGAGTGTTTGTTTTGTAAACCAATTTTATTTTCCTATCTTCAGGCTCTCAGCTTCTACGATATTTGAAAGAATTTCCCTAGCACCACGATTTATACTGCATTTGTAAGCTTTCATTAGCATACAGGAAAAAATTCGCACAAACAAAATAGAAATCTTTAAGTAATTCTTGTTCGAGCGACTTTTCCCATTTGGTTGAAAACTATTTTTCCTTCCTTAGTTGATAAAACAATGGTTAGTTGAGATATTTTACGAAGGATTAGGCGTGCACTGTTTTTGGGATTATCCAGAACTTGAAATTTATAAATGTTGCATATCCTCCGTATTAGACGATATATTGTCAATAAATGAAAGGCGCGCAAAATTAAAGATTTTGAAGTAGTTTGTGTTTAAAGTAGTGTAATCAAATTCGGACGCCACAGTTTGCTAGAGCAAGCACAACTGCCTGATTGCAGTGGTCGTGTTATCAATACCGCGTATCTTGCAAAATTATTTGATGGCAGAGGGTTGGTTTGCTGGGCGATTTCCAGGATTTGCACACGGAGTGCGTCGGAGTATTTTGCATGTTACATTAAATTGCCCCCCACTTAAGAGGCCATCAGCCGAGGTCCCGGCAGTGCTAATTAGCCAGCGTCGAACGTCATTACCTAGCGCCAAACTGTTAACCTACGTTGAACAACAAAGTTAATCTATAATCACATCAATACACAGACCCATGAGTCTGATTAACACCCTAACATGCGAAACATCACCTTGGAACAGCATAGAATATTCATGAAAATCCCATCGGCCAAAGTTTCCTCGAACACCGATTAGACGGTGTATTTTGTGGATAAAACTGCTTGTAAGAAGTAGAATTCACTGTATTTTTTTGTCATCCGTAGGATTTAGTAATTTAACTTTGCATAATTATAATAATTCCTACTTAAACAGTTTTACAAATGTCTTCCGAAGTGCGCGCTATGCTCAGCCTATCCACACGAGGAGATTGGGACGAGGTTTTGAAAACTTGGAAAATTTTCAGGAAAAGCGTTTTTTGATTTACTGTGGATATTCATGCGATTTCTGTCCATTCTTAGACTGACAATGCTGGTTTTTAGCGCTGCTTTTTGGGCGTATATTGTTTATTTCATGGGGACAAGTACTTGCATAATATGAGTAGCAGCTTACTAGCATCGCTCAAGAGAAAGTATCCATCTAACCTGTATTCACCTATGGGGCTGGAACATAGAGGCTAACGAAAAGGACTCTACATAAGTCGAGGACAACGCAGATAACTATGGAATGAAAGATGTTAGGTGTAGCGTTAAGAGAAAGAGGAAGCGGGCAGAGTTGGTCAGATTAATACCTCGTGTTAATGACATTCTAGTGAACATCAAGAAGGAGAAATGGGCATGGGCAGAACACGTAGTGCAAAGAGAGGATAACTGATGATGGCTTCTGGTAAAAAATTGAATTCTAAGGGAAGAAAAGCGCAGCCGGGGGCGGCAGAAAGTTATATGGGCAGATGAGGTTAAGAAGTTTGCAGGTGTCAAGTCGATGCAGCTAGCACAGGACCCGTTTAGTTCGAAGACCATGGAAGACGCCTTCGTCCTGTAATTGGCAGAGTCCGGGTGATGATGATGATGACTTATAAGTCATGCACATGCGAAAGAAATCGAACAGTTTATACCACAGCTGAAAGAAATGCAGAGATCTCGAGGTTAGAAAGCTTTTTCCACAGTCGCCTTAACTACTGGGAATCGAATTTTTGCGAGAGATTATTGAAATTTGCACATTTAGGATATCATAGCCTAAGTTCCGAATATTCCGTACTCTAAACACTGTGCCCGACGCAGTGCTCGAAAAAGGTAATTTCGCCAAGGGTTAACTGTCCTGTGCGGCTATTTTAACATCAAACGAATGCCGTGGCTCTCGCAACTAAAGGGACTTCTGTTTTACTTCGGGCAATAAATAAATCTAAACTAGGTTGATGCGTCTCTCCGGGTTAATGCGAGCAACACCTTTCTAAAACTTCGCGCCCCTCACCAGTTAGTCGTACTGAACAAACATGTTTGGTAAAGCGCCCACTGAAGCTATAATATAATAAAATTGCTTCCTGCAAGTTCTCTTTGGGACGCTGATTGGAAACGATGGGGTGACAGCCAAATCAGAAAAAAAGAAGAACAGGCAAGCCGTGTCTAAATAAGATAACACAACAAGAACGAGCATAATATAGAGGTAGCATGCACCTCCCACGCCACGTGTAATTAATTTTCTCTCTTTGTTTATTCTTTTGGATAGTATAGGCTTCGTTTCCTGTGGTGCACTTAAGACACCACTCGATCAAGACAAAGGCTGGGTGATTGCAACGAAAATGTTGACACTATAAAAGGAACTAAGCTGCAGTAGCTGCTTGCTGGGCCGAAGCGTGGACGTCAAGGAGTTTCAGAAGCTGCCAAATGGGTCGCCAAGGATGGACTTCATTTGCTGTAACATGCAATCCGAGGGTGTTTCACCGGACGTCCCCAGTACGGACGTCCGTCAGTACGGACGTCCCCAGCTCATCACGGGACGAACAGAAAATAAGAGCTAAGAACTAATGAAGAAAACAAGGACGCAGGGAGTATTACCATGCTTTTTCTGCCTCCCTAATCGACTTTAGTCGACAGCCCAAGTGTGGCGTAGAAATCCAATAACGCCTTCAATGGTGGTCCCTCAAGGCGCCCAGCGGGGACAGGACGCGGCAGAGCAGGAGCCGCTTTGCGGAGCTCAATTCAGAGTGTGGTGAAGCTGCCACTATATGGCGAGCTTTTCTTTCCTGCATTATCAACTACTGTTTTCTGCCCCATTGATCCGTGCTCGCTACTTCCTGTGTTAAAGGGCAAAATCAAGGCCCCCTTCGAGATTACCACCTTCGACCGGCTGCACTGCAAGGAAAACTTCCTAGCCGGAAAATTGCCTCTAGGACGTTGCTTCCCCTGTATTGGAGAGAAAAAGAAAACATAAAGCTTCATGAAATATACCAAGAGATCCGTTTAGGCATTTGTTTTACCGCTGTGGGACTGTTGCGTTCATTAAGGGCGATATTTCACGTGCTGTGCTCCAATCTTCTTTGCTTATCTATTCCCACCTGGCCCTTCTTTTACAATCAAGACAAACAGAATGATGGTTCTGTAAAACAACCCGACGAAAACAGGAAAGTAATTTGTGGGGAGAGAAGAGCAGCACCTCGGCACCCATAAGATCTTATACTTTTAAATAAAAATGAAAAGTCGTGAGTAAAGTTATGCGGGGCCACTAGGTACTAACGAAAGCCATGACTTCATGTTTTCAGAAAACAAACCCTGTACGGGCCTCTTGAAGAAAGAGTTTTTTTTTTTTTAAGCCCGAATGACAAAAGCAAATTATGCGGGTTTATAATCAATTCTTGCAGTCGCTTCAAGGAATTTTGTTGGGCTGATACTTTGAGAACAATAAATTTGTAATCAACCGAGTTACATGCATGTAATCATGAAACTACCCACGAGCCAAAGTCTACACACAACAAAAGCCGCAGCCGCTTAAGGCGGGCGAGATTGTGAGTGATGCGGTAACTGTCATACTTCTGACAATCTGTGCTTCTGCACCTATGTGAAGATATATTACCAGAATAAAATGAAACGAAGACAAAATCCCAGGCAACACAAATCTTGGGCGCAGTGTTGGCAATGTCCGGCCCTAAGTGAGATCGGTCGTTACTGAAGTAGTACCTACACAGGGCCCATGTTTTTTGCTGCCTGGTATAAGCGAAGTCGGTTAAGTAAAAGCAGACCATAGACAAGAGAGACTGAATAGGAGCGGATTTGTTTGTTCTTAAATACGTAAGATACGATGCCTGGAAGTAATAACGGACGCTCCCTGACATCTTATTAAGCAGAGTAATGCCTCAATTCTTGTGCAGAGTTTTCTATTTGTATTGTTATATACATACACAGGCTCACTTGTGCAGATTACCAGTGTAGGAATATAATATACGCTCATTCACAGTAACAGCTTGAGGGGCTAGTTGGTGCTGCATAATACCCAGAAATGTGGCGCAACAAACACAATCACATGCGAAGAGACGCAGCACACGCGCGTGTGTTGTGTCTCTGCGCATGTGATTGTGTTTGTTGCGCCACATTTCTGGGTTCATTCACAGCCTTGGAGAACTGCTTCTGACTATTGAGTCTGCGGACATGTAGCGTCTCTGGAAGCATCTATATCATCATCATCATCATCATCATCATCATCATCTATTGACCATTAAATACCCCTACGAGGGGCATTACATAAGGGGGGGGGGGAGAGACATCTGAATAAGATATAACATTTTAAGTCAAAGCGAACAAAATAGGTGAAACAATCGATGTAAGGCAGGCTTCAATGCAAAGGAAAAAAAAAAGAAATAAAAAATACATGTGTATTTTTATTTATTAAGAAAACAGGTACAGTGAATCATAACAGGTTTAAGAAAACAGGTACTGTGAATCATAAAATGACAAAACGAAATGGCAACAGTTACCACATTAGGATTGTAAGTGTAAAAACAGCATCTGCCGGAATTTAGAAGCATCCTGCTCATTTACAATACATTCGGGTAATGAATAAAATTCTTCAATGGCAAGAGCAAGGAATGACGTGTTAAATGCATTTGAGCCGCCATGGAGTCTTAAAATGCTCATAAATTAGAAAAGAAGGCGCGAAGTTCGGAGGGGAGGGAGCAAAAGGGAGTCTCGAAGTGAGGGAAAGCAATAGTGCTGTTTATGGAACAATGAGAATGCCGTAAATGAGCGCAATATATATATATATATATATATATATATATATATATATATATATATATATATATATATATATATATATATATATATGTGTGTGTGTGTGTGTGTGTGTTAGTTATTTAGTTTTCTATTTATTTATTTAGTGCACTTCTAAAATTACCAGAATATGGACAATAGACAAGGCGAAATAAAATGCATCAGAGAATGTAAAAACAAAATTCATTGCACTCGGATTAGATAATAACATTTTCTGCTATATTTCTCAATTTAACGTGCTGGTATGGGGTATGGCTGCTAGGTCATTCCAGTCGATTGTTCGAAAACAAAAAAAAAAGATATAATGCAGGTGCGCAGTAGTATGAGTGTGCGGAGGATAACTACTCTGGTGTTACTGGTGGGAATGACAAGCAATGAGCCGGTTTAAAATCGCCAAGGATTCAGTGATAACAATTACGAAACAGGCAAAGTCTGAAGATGTTGCGCCGCGTCTTGGGGTCCGTAGCAGTAATACTATAGCAGTAATAATAAGACCATAAGAGTTACGGTGGTGGAGAAACCTAGCTGCGTTGGTAAATCATTACACAGGAGAGTGCGCGGGGTAAAAATTGATACAGTAGGAATTGGCGAAAAAATAAAATCTCCGAATTACAGACTTCGGTAAAAATACCATGTGCAATGGTGTGTGGCGTCATATCGATATGCACTGCGCGTGCAAGATACAATTTCTGTGCACCTTTAAAGTCTGTGGTATTAGACGGAAATTAATAGCTGTTTGTCTTCCCTTATTGTACGGGACTTCCTCAAACGAGACAAAGCGCAAGCATCACACTCAAATAATGCTAATGCCTTTGAAACAGGCACTATAGTCACTCTCGAAATACCATGAGCAACGCTTCTCCACAAATGCCACTAGGGGCGGTATTAACCACACCTTTATCTAGGAACGGCTAAACTCACCCCTGCATAGTTTCTTTCCGTTTTCAGCAGCCGCGTTCCGGCTTGGCATGCAGGAACCACATTATTAGCCGCGGGGTCATCATCTCGAAGTTCTCCGGCGATAACGCGGCGCCACTTAGCCCACGAATCGCCATTAGTGGAACGGCGAAGTGGATGGTCCACCACGCATTATAACGCGCCCCGCTCTAGCCTTGATCCGCACTCAGCAGCTTGCCAGCGAAAATGATAGACGTGGGCGGTTCCCGGAGCCCTCATTATTGCTTCCAATGCTTTCATTTTCTCGTGATAAGCTCCTGCAGTAGACTGCTTTTTTTTTTTGCACACTTCCGCCTACAGGAAAACACTACCGCCTACAGGAAACGCAAAAAGAACAAGAAATGACTTTGGAAACTCTCTGCGGTTGCGACAGGGTTCAATGTTGCATATCTCCTCAGGCGCAGTTGATTCGCTAAGCAGCAGTTAATTTTGGGCATTCCGGCTTCTTCCGAGGACTCATATCCGAGTATAGACGACAGGATGTAAGGGCAGACTGTTAATTCACAGACTGGTCTTTAGGAGCACTCTGGTAGAATACGAAATAAGCTATTTTTTTCGTCTAAAATATAGACTCTTTGCCTACATCTTTTAAGCAGATAACCCAACATTCAAGAATAGCATCCAGTTTTCTACGGTCATCACCACAGCGCAGTTCAGACGCAACAAAGCTGGACAAGAAAAGAAACATTAAATAAAAAATATGAATACTTAAGCTGCGCCTTTAAGACTATGACGCGTTAGCGTAGGCCACCACCCCTCCGTATGAAATGAGAGCCCCGAGTTGACAGCTCCCGCCAAACGTTTCGTCAGGCAACCCTACATCCAGTTAGTGCTCGGCCATGTCAGCTGCCAGCTACCGCCTGCAAGCGCTTTGCTCGTGACTGTTGCACACATGGTGCTACCCGGCTTTAACTACCAGAGTGAAGCTTATCACTTTAACATTCGCAATTTTGCAAGAGACTAGTAATTTGCGAAAAAACGACAACACATCTAAGGGTTGTAGAAACATGAACGCCGGTACCGATGTGTTATGAGCTAGCTCTAAAATGGAATGGCGCGGATCCCTTTTGCCGCCCAAGCATACATCTCGTTCCCAATAAATAGTAAATTTTAAATTGATACTTTCATCCCGTCAACTAATTCGTCCATAACTTTTTAGCATTTTGTAAGTGCGATTACCACCAGGGCGCGATGTTTCTCTTTTGCACTTTTTCGAAAATCTTTGCAGCAAACATCGTGCAGTCATTGTTTAAAGCAAGTAACAGGTGACCTTTCCTGATCGCTGCTGACTGCTACATCCTACACTCAATAGAGGGCATTCTGCACATGCTCTAAGCTTTAAGGATTGAAGGAACAGTGTAGGGGCGTACATTAGAGCAGATTCGTTTTTTGAAAACTAGGATCTCATGCTATAATATCGCCAAAAGTTATTGAGCCGCAGCGCCAAAGAAAATCATGCTCCGGAAAGTTTAAAAATTTATATGTCTGTTACTAGTGGCCGCCTTCAAGTATCTAACGGCTACCAGACACTTAGATGCGGTACTAAAAAGGTTAGTTATCAGTAACGAGTTTACCAGCTTAACCGTTAATATTTACATTTTTACCTCTTGTTCATATACATGGGTAATATTGCGGCGGAGGAGCCTAGTTCGCACTGAAACACTGAAAACCTTTTGCTTAAGAATTTGTGCCAGGCTTTGCTGAAGCACTTAGTATAGACATTTGGACTGGGCGAGATTGCAGTCCGCTTACACAAACCCTCCACAGTAGTCTACTTAAACGTAGCCTGCAACAGTCCAATCTGAACTGTTGGAAACCATTTTTGAAGCCGCTGCCAGCGTGTCACCGCGAGGTGTTCAGGACCCTGGAGTGGCCAGTATGGTGGTGCCCAGGAAGCCTTTATTTTCAAGCTGCGTAAAGCTGACGGTACTGAAAATGTTTTGTATGTCAAATTTTATCGGAGCTAAATCTACTAGCCCACTGTGATCAACAGGCTAGTGTAGCAACCCAGCACGCTCCATAGTTTTCTTCAAATGCAATTTGAAATAACACAAATATTTACGAGGGTTTTCCTATTCTCCACAAGGGGACGCCAGTTTATTTCAACTTCATTGGCGACCCCGTCATTCTGGTCCTAATCAAAATAACACATAAAATAACCAGTAGGAAATACACTAAAAACGTGACCGATTGACATTACATTTTTTCATCGTTTTCATATCAAGAGACGTTCCTGCACGTTAACAGTTTTTTTTTTTTTTCGCGCTTCTCTTGTTTATTCTACTTCCAGTACGTCTCACACACCAGTAATTATATACTATTTTTATAGTAAAGCGACAAAATGATGTCTGCACAAAATGTTGGTTATTACTAGGAGTTTATGGGGAAAGAAGAGGATGAGGAGGAAAAACTTCATTTAAATAAAATAGAAGAAAAAAATTGCTGTGGAGGAAAATATATTCTGTAGGTTTTTTAACTCGTTAGAATATTTAAGAACATAGAGTACAATCTTCCCATAACGTACGTCAGTTAAGCGGGATTGGCAGTGCAGACGTGTATATTATTTAAACTAAGCGCATAAAGGAGACGCGCGATTTTCACGAAAGATGGAACGAGCCTTTCTGTATTATTAAAACAGCGCCTATTCGATGCCAATGATGTGTTTTTATATCCCTTTCATGGACTTGAGCAAAAATATTTACAACGATTGCACTTCTAAGAAATTCCTACCTATAGGAATTTTCGTGCAGTTTTTGGACTCAAGTAAATTTTCTTTGTTAGCACAGAACCGGGTTAATTGGAGAAATATGGGAGAGGCCTTCGCCCTGCAGTGGGTATAGTCAGGCTGATGATGATGATGATAACGACGACGGCGATGATGATGATGATGAAATTTTCTTCGTTTTGACCCGCATTTATGCTGAACTTTGGATAATTGAAGAGGACACGTGTGAAAAGCGAGCTCGATTAGCTGCGTCGTGCGTTGCACACGGCACGGCAACGGCCGACCGCTGCTCTTCGCCTACGTCCACCCTTGATTTCAACGATTGACCGCGTCCGGCAAGCGCATCAGTAGCCTGCCACACGTTGAGTACATTCGATTATCAGTGCCGGAATGTCTGGGACTACTTGCTGACAGCTCTCCGGCGTTCGGTTTTGCTAGGGCCGCCCAGGAACCACTCCCATCAGTAAAGCTCCTGGGCCGGCGGCTATACTGAGTTAGACTCCGGGCGCGTTCTGATTACTTTTTGTGTTCCTACAGACGATATCGTGCGCTAAATAATGACACAAGCTCCAGCTTTGCATCTCCACTTTGTTGTCTTAACTTCTCTACAGATGGAAGCGTCCAGATCCCCAAACACCGATAGTTTGTTTGTGCTGTCAAGTTCATCCCTTTCGCAATCTTTACAGCATGCTGCAAGTCTGCAAACGTCGCAAGCGGACCGCTGTGTACTGAAGCAGCTAACGCTTATTCTAAATATATTTTCAAGTGCTTTCTTTAGCTTCCGAAAGCGGTAAGCTGGGTCCTTGGAGAAACTTTGCGAGCATAAAAGGCAAACCAACTCTGCACTCAGTTGAGTAAAATGCTACGCATTCAGACATGTGACGATTCCTTTGCAAAAAGCACCGATTGACTGGCGCCTCTGTAATCTACTTGCAGTGTTGCACACACGCAAAAAATAAACGTGCGTGCGCCGTCTAGGCGAAAGAACTGAGTCGTGGTGACATTGATGGTTGCATCGTCTGCTGAAAGCAATCGCTGGAAGGAGCTCGCAAGATCATGAGACCATCACAGCGATGCCTGCCAGAGCGGAAGCCGAGACCTGTCAGCAAGTAGTCCGAGACTGGAAAATCTAATGTACCCGTGGAGGCACGACACGCTCCGCCAGCGATCACCGAAACAGCCTCCCCGAACCTGAATTGCATCCGACAGTTGTTCCCGCGCAGAATGTGCGCACTGAGGCAGGTATGACGAGGATCGGAACTTCGCATTTCGAAGATAAAGCTCAGACAGATAGTTTTGCATTTGTTCCTTCTTCCCGCCATCGCTGGGCTGCGATTTGGCGCGCGCATCGAACGCTGTTTGGGGCATCACAACTTTTTTTTCATTTTTGGATGGCATCATGCTGTTGTAACACATACGCATATGCCCCGCACATGTATCCACGTTCTGCTTCCAACTATATAGCACGCGGTTTCAGCCCACTGTGCGGTTTGCCGTAATGCCTCACCGTGGCCTGCGGAGAAGCATCCTGAAAACGAGACAGAGCCGCTTAAGGCAGAGCCATCACTGAGTAGCCCTGCGAAAGGGTGGGGAGGCTTTTAGGAATTTGGAGCAATCCTTCAACCTTCCCGACAGAGCGCAAGCAATTCAAGTTCTTTACGAAATCGGGAAAACACTCGTTTTTCCTAAGGTTTCATCTCAAATGCAGAAAGCTGTCATGCAGATGCTGATCAGATAAAATTACTGGAATGCAAACTATTTTCTGCAATTTTTTTTATTCAAATCAATACACTGAACTTTAGGTCAATTTGGACAATTGTCTGTTTTTATGGAGTCCAAACTGAAAATGAATATATGTAGCTGCGACCAGCAAAATGTGCTGAGTAGCATTATAACGCCATCAGCCTGCTCCAACGTGCTCTGAAACAGCCCGAAAATTGCTCCAGACAAGCTCAGAGGTCGGACATTTGCTGCTCCAAAGCTGCTGCAAAATAAGATTTTTGCTGTTCCCATGCCTGGACCAAAGACTAGAACCTGCTTCCACCACTGTGTTTTTAACATAAGAATTGTTTTCGAAAGGGATGCATTATCTTAAAAAAAAATTGACCCTTAACGGTGTAAAAATTTGTTTTTTGTTGTTTTTTTTTTAATTTCTAGCAGACAGCTTGCATACTAGCTGTCGCGTCGCTGCCCGGAAAAAGTGTGTTCAATAGAAGTTGGACAGCAGCATATATAGCGTATTTCTTTACACCGTGGACCCGAGTCTTAGGGAGTATGTTTATATACGATTCTCAGATTTGATGTTTGGTAGATTAGGGTTGAAGACACAGATTTCACAATTACAAACCAAAACATATGCACAAGGTATATCTGAAACAACACTATCTTTTTTGCACTGCACTTGTCGAAAGACTGAAGACGTCGGATTTACACTTCCCGTTTGAATTTTCTACTCTTGCATTTGTTAAACTGGCCTTAACACCGCTCACACCCGACGTAACTATTTAATGTACTATTAAACAACACAAAGAGAGCAAGTTCGGCCATTAGGGCATGGAGCATAAGATGTCAAAAACAAAATACACAACATCCCTGTTTCTGAAACAACGCGCAGTTCCACTGCAAACCCTTATGAGGACTTAAATTTTCGAATCATAATGTTCCCATAAATTTTACGGCAATTGGATTTGAATGCGCAGTAAATACATTAGATTCTCTTTTTTTTTTTTCATAAATTCTCGGCGAACATAATTTGGTTCCCATTGATTGATCTCGGTAAACCCAACCGTGGTTTCCCATTGGTAGGTGGGGTTCTCTTCTGTCTTTGCGTGTGATCCCGATACACCCTTGCTGGGTTTTTATTCATAGCCAGTAGTATGGCGTCACATCCCTGCCAGCAAATGGGAATTAGAGACATCGGCGGTCAGCACTATTTTTTGCCTCGATCTGTTCACATAAATTTTGGCACACACTATTCCGATTTTCTGCGAAGCTTTCTGCTAGAGAGCCCCTGTCTTCTTTTGCCTATCAGTTTAGTTTTTTTATTGCTTCGAACTGCGCTTCTTTTAGTTTTTCAATTTTTTTTTCAATTGATAATCGCTCATAATGTACCATTGCACATCAAAATACTAGTAAAAGAACTATATTACCTACAGTAACGCTTCATATTACTTGCGAATGCTAACTTATTTTTTAAACTAAAAGATGCCATTGTATATTGTATTGTTAAAATTACCACTGCAGCCAAAGTGGAGTGACATCTTTAGGACAAAACCAGCCTCAGTGTTCTAAAAACAATTAGGTAGAAATAATACATTTATCTGTTAAATTGACTAACACAATTTATTGGACACTTGGTACCCCTACCCTCACAGGCACTAAAAGGTATATGTGAGCACACAAAAGCCAAGCTGCAGCTTGACCTAAACAGCAAAATATCGCAGGGGCAAGAGCAACCGCAAAGGCAAATAAAAGATGCCTCGGTGTCTGCTTTCGGCAAAGACTGGAAGGCGCCGCGGAACCTCATAAGAAGATAGGGATACGAGGTCAACAGAGGAAACCAAGTTAGGCCTACAGACAGCATCAACAAAAGAAAGACTATGTTAATAAAGGCTCCGCCGACGCCTATAGCTACGCTGCAGGGCTGACGGGTAGCCGATTCGTATTATCTCGTGTGGGTCGAACGGCACTTCGCTATTTCTTGTACGTTTATTTTTGTCGGCCATCTTCACGGCAGTTTCGTCCATCCCGCTTCAGCATAAATGCGTTTGGTTTCCTTGCATCCGTTTATAACATTACGGATTTTTGTTTGCGTTTCTTTTCGCCTCACCCGAGCTCAATGACAGCCGTGCAAGTGACATAGATGTTTTTTTGATTTGCACATATCGCCTGCAAATATATATTGCCTTTTTGTTTTTTACTACATTCGTGATTAGTTTGAGGAAGTCGGATATCAGCACAATATTATCGCTCATTTCTCCGCTCACGACGATTAAATCTTTTTGCCCGCACTGCTATGTTTGCGGATATCGTTTAAATAAGATACGAGGAAAACGTGCGACGGTCTTTGTTTCGCTGGTTTTGTTCCTCATCGCTTTCCGAAACGTTGGGGCGCATGTTTTTTTCGCAATAGTTATATGCAGCGAAAAGCGTACATTGGACACTGAATTCCTTCCGGGGCACAATCTTTATTCAGTTGTTTTTAATGTCAGTTATTTCTTTTACATATAAAACTAAGTTTTAGTCAAAATTAAAGGTTCATGCGTCTAGTAATGGTGACGCCAAAGTTAAGAACCTAATTTTTGGTGATGTTTTTCTCCCTGATGTACAGTACAAGGTCAAGACGAGGAGCAAGACTAGTTGAGTGAAACCTGGTGCTAAGGACCATTAAGCAAACATATTAGAGGGCGTTTAATACGCGGAGCTTTTTTACCACTGAGCATGTAAGTCATATAAATGACAGGAATGCCAAATAAATAAAAAGCGATTTTGTAACTAGAATTAATGTTTATTTATATTAAAAAGCGTAAATCTGTAGTTTGTAGTTTATGAGGATTATTTCTTTGTTGTACTAAACATGAAATTTAGAATTTATTGCAACAAAAGCAATAAATAAACAGAGAACTTTTCCTCGATCACAACTACAAGTGGGGCTGCAATAGCGTGACTTTTTTACCCGTTTACAAATCGTCATATTTCAAACTACGAGAGATATGCCGCATGTGAGCTGGGCAGTTGAGGTTTACACCATTAAGGACATTCTGTGCATTACTGAAAAATTGCATGCGACTACTAACTACCAAAACAGGAATTAAAAACATATAATTTTCATTTTGAACTGGACATGTTTTACTGATGACCATCAAAATCAGAAGTGAGCCTTATTTTGAAGCCCTCGTTTAACGACAAAGTAGTCCGAAATATCGAATAAAAAAATTTGTTGTGGTTTAACTCTGGTAGCCCTATTTGAATTGCGGTAGCAACGGCGAAAGCTTTTTTTTTTTGCCTGATACATTATTCCCCTATCACGCTCTATCAGTGTAAGGTGCTATAGTATTGGAGACATTTAAGCTCATCATTTAAGAGTGTGACGCGAAAGCGTAAGCTACCGGCCCACATATAAATGAGAAAGGTTCAATGCTGCTTAACCCAATGTAGAGCGAAAGCCTTAGCTACGGGTGAACGAGCGATCTTCTTCTTCTTCTTCGTCTTAGTCTTCTTTGTCTTCTTCTTCGTCTTCTTTTTCGTCTTCTTCGTCGCCTTCGTCTTCGTCTTCATCATGGCTGTTCAAGATCAAACGTGGCCCTTCCCGGAACCATGCGACGGGCCGAAACCTCGCGTGATATTGGTGTCGCAATAAAAATATTGCATTTCAAAGCTGGTTGATAAGTCTTTCAAGGTGGCATAGTTACATGATGAGCTCGCTGCGCATGATAACATCGTCTCAAGTTCTCAACTTAAGCGCTACGAAGCACCATAACAAATTAAAAAATATATATATAACGACACTTACTTTTGCGTTTCACATCCTTCAAATATTATACATATAATATTGCACTTAAAATAAAAAAATATAAATTTGAATGTATACTATTAATAATAATTTATGCAAGAATAAATTTGTATCACGTAAGTGATGGTCGCTTTGCTGTACAACTAAATCTGCTTAGACCACACAGCCGTTCCTGTTGTATTTTTAACACAAGTTTGAAGACAATTAGGGATCACTGTACATTTGGAATTTTCGGAACTGAGGGGACGTCGACCATTATAGGTTTATGACGAACATGACAACTGGCGAATGATCGTGGCGCAACATACTGCTCTACCGTAAAGTGCCTGCGATAGAAAGAAGACATTTCGAAGGTGAGTGCACCTGGCGAAATTTTTTTTGTGCGGCAGCCAGCCGCATGGACGCGCTAGCAGACAAGAAAAGGTGAAGGCCTCTAGCTGAAATGGGCAGCTCCCTTATCCTTCTGCGGGGAAAGTTACATCTTCCAGAAACAAAGGCAGCGGCAAAGCCCTTTAAATATCCAAAAGGAGTGGCCAAAATGAAACGCATTGCTCATTCCAAGAGTCCAAAATTGTTTTTCGTGTCACACGCACGGAATCAAAGGAGCCGCGTAGGCAGATTATAAGTTGATGTCATTACGCGCAGTAAAACGTGAATGCATTAACACGTTCATTGGCCAGTTTGAAAAAATAAGTACGAATTTGCTAGCATACTCGGAATATTTAAATGCGGGAAATAAAATGGCTCTCTGGTTTATTGAATGCTCAGGTCTATGGAAGACATAGTGTTCACTAATAAATGGAATGAGAAAATAACTTTCAAATGAGGGCAAGGAGGTTAAAGACCGTATTATTGAACGTGCGTATTATTGAACGCACGTTTCTTTAAGAGAACATCTTAAGGCGCATTATAATTTACAATGCATATTTGTTTATTTCCTTTTCATCTATTCAAGCCCATCTACAGGAGAAAAGACGACACACAGCCTGCGATATTAACTGGTTGCATTAGCTCCGTAAGAGGTAAGAAAAATGTGCTGCAAATTGGTCGTAAAAAAAGCTCGGCGACCACAGATGGGGCCTGGAACAGAATTGCGCTCGGGCAGTTATCATTAATGAAACGTGCCACTTCTCATTAGGGTAATTATGTTTTCGAATAACACGAAAAAAATGAAACTGCCGCATCGTTAAACATCAGCTTGTCTACATTCTGGGGTCCTAATTAAGGAAGCCGGTGCTGTTTGGCAGCGGATAAATAAGCTTTAAAAACGAGGACCATATGCTGGAACTAATAGAGGCTAGATTAAGCGGAATGAATTAAGGTGAAGATAATCTTATGAGGGTTATAAGGTTAAAACTTAAGGAGGTAGGCGGGCGCAATTGATACGGTGCCTTTAGCAGCCCGCTACATTATATGCAGTCCCTAATCTTTTTTTCTGCTGGGCCCAAATTGAAGCACCCTTTCCATATAAGCCTAAACAAGAAATAAAAAAAAAAGAAATACGTGCCCACATAATGCGACGCGGTGAAATAAAAATATTAAGAATAAAACACTGCTCGCCTCATTTATCAATTTTGACTCCTTTCCTCAGCATTTAAGCACGTGTCTCACGTATTATAAGTTGATGTTTGCTAATGAGTATGAAGTGTTCCTGGTTTTGCTCTTGCTTGACATTACAGCGGGAAAAAAGATGCAAAGCACAGCGTCATGCGTTGGTTGGAGTCAAAACAGGGACGAAGGCGTCTGCCTCTGACATGCATGACGCTTTTTTGCTTCTCTATTGAGCTACGAGCTATCCCTCAACTATACCCGCCTAATATAAGTTTGCCGCATGGTTCTGAAATATCCTCAGTGCTTCAGAACAATTTTCCCCAAGTTTTCTGCTCCTGCAACACGTATGGTTGTTTGCGTTCTTTATGGAACCCTATGATGAAGTAGATCGACACTTACTCAGAATATCTCTGTATAATAAAGAAACCTATAGATATAGCATATCCTTTTTCACAGAGACTAGATACTATACGAAGCTCTCGTTTCATCTGAAGAACGTAGATGTCATCTTTGCTTCCGTAATTAGCGCAGCTGATTTGATTCATGGCATACCCTGTGCCGTTAAGTTCGGGGTCTGAAGCTGGCTGCTGCTTTGATTGGTCGCTTCCGAGAAAGGGCGACAGATGGATGTCTATAGCCCCTCACCACGCATTCATTTTCATTTCTATGTGGTCCGACATGTAAGTATACATGCACGCAAAGTTACATAAGCGTACAAGTGAAAATACGTTCACAGCAATTTCAGTTTTGTTTCTTGTACCTTAATTATTAGCATTTTCCTCTCGATTTTAGTGTTTTCTGACGGCATCATGGTACTAAGGTGGAGTCCTTGACAACTTGTTAAATCATATTTGACTTAAAGCACAAAAAAAAACGAGAATTGGTCAATGCTGCTGAACAGAATGTGGAGCGAAAGCATTAGCTGCGGGTGACCGAGCGTTGCATTGAACACAACCAGTATTGCATTCTTCTTTTTTCACGGTCCCACGGTGTCATGCCGATGGCTTGAAAACCAATCGCAGTATAACTTTCCCTATAAAAGGCACACAGACTAGTGAGCGAGGCGGATAGAAATACGCTGAACGTTTCGTCTCCAGACGCTCATCTATGTCTCCGGGCGCGTTTCATGTCATATCGCAATACCAGCTACTGAATAATTACAGACCTTGACAAACTATGACCTTGCATAACTATGACCTTGGTCTGTAAGTGACCAGTTCGCTTCTAAAACCCCACAAGCCAGTCAGACTACAAAAAAATTAGAACTATTCGCAGCAATGCGTTAGAGTAAAAATCGAAGTGATTTTATTATTTCATATAATGATAGACACTTGCCTTTGCGGGACGCAGCCTTTCTGCATTTTCTTGTCCTACTTTAAGCTTTTCTCCCCCCCCCCCCCTTGTGACTTTGCTAAAGCGTTATGCAGTTCATCTGCCGAGTGTAAAGTGATGTGATTGAAAACGAACTAGAATGTAAAGTCGCCTAATCCTGCGTGATGTGAGTGAGTGAGCCGCAATCAGAGTTGATAAGGCCGAGCGCTATCGGCTGCTAAAAAACAACAAACAGAGTTTTGAAGCTTTCGAGGCAATATATATATATATATTGTTACGAAGCGGTAAGCCGATGAAGACAGGAGACAGAACATGACCGATGACGATGGTAGATGACGTTTAATGAATGTTCGCGGGCCTAGCGCGAGCGCTCCTTCCCGCGGAAGGAGCGCTCGCGCTAGGCCTTGCGGAAGGAGCGCTCGCTTCCTTGTCGTCCGCGCATGTTACGGACGACAAGGAAGAAGAAGCGGGCAGTGGCGCGGGAAGGAGCGCTCGCGCTAGGCCCGCGAACATTCATTAAACGTCATCTACCATCGTCATCGGTCATGTTCTGTCTCCTGTCTTCATCGGCTTACCGCTTCGTAACATTTGGTTGGAGGTGCGGCGTACGACATCCCCATCCTCGCCTTGGAGCATCGAGGCCATCTTCAAGCTGGGACCATCACCGAGGGCCCAGGGACATCGCCGAGCAGCTTCGCCCCAGCCCTTCAAGCCCAGACCTGAACAACTACCACCGCCCAGCCCGCAGCCCGGACCTGAAGACAAGGAGAACAGAAATACCAATCAGAACCGAGACGAAGGACCCGAAAGACCCGAATGACCCGAAGGAACCGATGAACACGAACACGCAACCCCCGCCCAAGCTGCCCGACGTGACCTCGAGCCATCGGTCCCATGGACTCTGGTGACGGATGGTTGACAGCTCCAAGGGAGGCGCATCACCCACGCATCAGACATCGTACCGGCAAGCCGTTCTATTCTTCCTTCTTCCTCTTCTTCTTCAAGCATCCAGACATGCCCATCATCATGCCATAAAATCATTAACATCGCTAAACTACCTCGTCCACGATCGGGACGATCGCTCGGTGGCCCCGGGTCATGTTACGGACGACAAGGAAGAAGAAGCGGGCAGTGGCGCGGGAAGGAGCGCTCGCGCTAGGCCCGCGAACATTCATTAAACGTCATCTACCATCGTCATCGGTCATGTTCTGTCTCCTGTCTTCATCGGCTTACCGCTTCGTAACAATATATATATATATATATATATATATATATATATATATATATATATATATATATATATATATATATCGAACTGAAAGTAAACTGCCAGGAAATATGCCTGTAAAGCTGGTTTCACCTTTGTAAGACTACTATTGCAAAAAAGCCCGTTTACAAGGCGGTTCAGGAATCGGGCTCGAACTTCCAGGGTAGGATTATTTCGAGCACACACCTGCCGAATATCTCAAAGCCCGGGCGCATTTTCCAGAGGAAACTTCCCGCTTACTACTTTGGTAAACAAAACCTTGATAAGCTAGGGTAAATAGAACTGCTCGTTACTGTTAGCTCAAACCTTTTTTTAAATCATTCCGAGCGCTACCCGCATATCACGGTCTGCATTTGAAGTTAGTCCTGGTGTTTATTCGCGCATGCCGAGTTAATGCCATTAACCGCTAAACGCAGAGTTTGACCGAAACTTGTCAAATACGAAATTGAACATTAACGCTATTGCATTAAGACTCCGTAACTTGTTTGACATGGAAGACACTGAGTGAACGTAGGGTTGCATAACATCATGTGACCACATGACATGACTTATTTGGCAGGAGCTCCCTACTCGGGCCTCTCCGCTGAGATGAAAGATGAGAGTAACGGCAAACTTTCAGTGCCCTGACATTCCGATGCAGACACACTAACTCTAAGTCACTCACGCCCAGTGCTAAGGCTTTGTTAATCTCTTAAGCAAGGTGTTATATCTATATCAGATGGCTTTCACACACAACCGTATGATAAAGAGTGTGTGTTATATACTAGGTGCAGAAAATGAAGGATTACTGATTGGGCGCTGTAGCGTCAGATCCTTAAAGGCGAAGATTATTGTGAATCAATTTGTTTGGAGCCGCTATATTGTTCTTAATATTTCGGCTGCCTTATAAAAAAAAATACAAACAGGAACAGTAAACAGACTCGGAAGTTTGTCCTTCCTATGAAGCCAGAAATGATGGAAAATAAGACGATTACATTCTAAAGGAGTTCTTTATAGACTGTGAACGCTATTTTGAGTGACGGTTTTTACATTTAATTGTTACGGGTGATGTATACCGAATTGCGCCCAACTATTGTAACCTTTTTACGTTACTGTCAACAGCCGCCGGCATGCGAGCTTATCTCCTGGCATTTAACGCACTGTGCGATCTAGGTAGCTCCTCGAGGATTTCGTGCACTTTGTTCACACTCACTCTCGCTGGGACGTGGATTTATCTAACGCGTTCAAACGCACGATATGCCGCGATTCAAGTTACTACATTGTTTCAGATTGGCCAAGGTATCCCTGACTGGCTTACTGAGATGTTTCCTATAATTTGAGTGCTGCCGAGAGCAGCGGGGATACTCCACTAAACGATAATTGCTTAGCCATTATACCAGAAAAAATCTTCCCAGAAAAAGTTCATTTCACTGCAACGCCTGTCTTCTCACTTGCTACTTACAAGACATGAAAAATAATATGATTCTTTGAATTCAATATAGAAGATAGGTACAGTATATAAAATCCCCAACCACTTTCCCCGTTGAAGATAGGCTACGTAACTTGCAAGTCAATTAAAATAGAACAATATTGAAACGTATTAGCAGACATTTAGCGAAACATATGTTTCTTTAACGTGTTCTGACATCGCGGATACACGGATACCTTGGTTATCGCCTTAATCAAAAAGCAGTCGCAACGGCCGGCACTCGATCCTGCTTCCTTCGGTTCAGCAGTCGACGGTCGCCATAATTACAGAACCACCACGACGAGACGCTTTGAAATCATTACAGAATTGCAAACCGTGTCAGCACCGCGGCGCAATGGAATATTATGCTGATTATTGCGCACTCATGTAATGGAAGCGCTTGCTTTGTTTGCGGCTAATAAAACCACCGCCTTAGGAGCACTGTTCAGGCGACAAGTTTTTACGGACCATTAGCAATGGGACAAGGTGGCGGCGTGCAAAAACAAATGACCCTGAAAAACTGGCAGGGCATCGTCGAGAAAGCCACTTAGGCGCTGTGGTCCTATGGAGGGTTAATGCATTACACAAATGTTACCATCTCAAATACAATCTAATCTCCGCTTAAACAAACTTATCCAACCTTAATCTACTCCTGTTTCTAAATCTTAATCAGCTTTATTTGAGTTATTATGGCATATCAGGCGTTCACATTCTCATGGAGCTAGAAGTCCTAAGTGCCCTCTGATATGTTAGCTATGCAGGAGACATTTTTCAAGCAATGACACTAGAAGGCGATTATGTGCTTAACGCAGATTCGGTTCAACAAAGCATACAAAGCAAAATACCATATTTTAGAAAGGATACAAAGCTAACACCATGTAATGCTGCTTCCTTGCGGACACATTCGCTTTTGTGCAACATTTTAAAAAATTATAACCTTTTTCATCGCCAACTTTTTCTCCGCGTGAATTTGAACAGAATATACTAAGAGGCATGGGCGTAGTCTAAAATATCAACATTATTATTTCAATATTATTGCGTGGTCCGAGGCACGGTAGATGCTACGATAATAAGGGAACAGGACATAAACAATCAGTTCAGCGATATAGCACAACGCAGACCGAGCGCGCCCGAAGCACGGAGACTATGCCCTAGGCTTCTTCTTTCTCCGCGGCAACATTTGTATGCATTTTAGCTCATTGAGCAGTATCACTAATCCAAATAAAACATTCTGCGTCCGGTATAAAAATTACTGCATTTTAGGAGTACTTCATTAAAGAGAAAACAGTCTCCTCATGCTGAGAAGCGGCCCGCCAGTGTCACGAAAAAAAAAAAAAGACGTGCGATAGTTGTAGTCGTAAAATCAAAAAGCTGATTTTGCTATTTATCCTTTCATGCTCGGCTTTGACAGTTGGATAGTAGGCTCCTGGGTATTTGTAGCAGATCTGGCTAGAGCATGACACCCTAAGCGGCTTTAAAACAACCAGTTCTACTTCACCAGTTTATTACTCTGTTCTGGAAAGTACATTAGTCCATCAGTGTTTAAATATCAAATGTAGGAAGAGAAACAGTTCTGAAAGCAGATTAATTCTTCTTTGCTAGCTCTGCTTGGGATCCACTTCCCACTCCTATGACGAACAAAGCGAGCTCCTTCATTATTCAGATAAGGCCGGCGCGCAAGCCCACATACAAGCACTATACTCGTCTTCCACTTTGATGCAGCAGAATCGAGAGCCGTAAATGTTTTATGAGAGGACTGCAAGCCCTAATCTTCCAATCGCTGAAACAGGAAGCAGTGCGTATCTTTTTTCAATACAGACTGGTGAATGGGACCCAGAACAGCTGAGACCTCGAATTATATATTATGTCTGATGATGGTCACGACGGCACAAAACCCACTTGTGCCTAAGTGGTTCCAGCACGTCCAGCGGTGCGAAGAGCTGTATCCAGCCTCTGGGTCTTCACTCAGGTACTAAGCATTGACCCAAACCTAGAAGGCGACCGTAACTTGTGTTCCTCTGCTGTATAAAAATTTTTGTAAGAACTTGCATAGGTGAGCCGCTGTGCGCAGTTTACCAGCATAAGCGAAGGTTTTTCTTTTCTGCCAGAATGTTGGTATGCTTCCTGCGTTTATTCAAGAGCAGCCCGCCTCACAGGAACATTCATGTATGGTTCCCCTTCGGCGAATTGAGTCACTGTGTATCACTATAAAAATTCTCCGTTTGAGAATACCTGATTAAGAGAATTAAGAGATTAAAATTAAGATTAAGAGAGAACTTGAAAGTGCGAGTAGTATTGCTTTCGCAATAAAGAAGTAACGAACGTCACAAAGCCCACAAATGTCACTCTGATATGCGGCTTCGCAACTTAACACAGCACTGGCTTTCGTGTGTGATGTAGATCGCTCGGCCCAGATATTTCATCACCCCGCTGGCATCATCTGATACCCAGGCGGGAGCACGGCGGTTTGCTGTAATTGTTGCATCGACCGCAGCCTCCCTCCCGCTAATAGCCGCTCCGTCATTAATCGATGCACGCAGTCATATCGCTCGTAATGCCGCCTGAAAGCCCCGAGGCAGAGCGGTGTATGCAAAACGCCTATCAGACTGACATCTGTGGGCCTTTACCATGAGAACAATTTTGTAAAACAAAACTGATTTCTTGGCTGTAATATCTGGAGGACGAGTCCAAATTTCGAAAATGCAAAAGTCTCCCTATAAGAAAACATTAGATATAAAAGTAAATACTTAATTACCGAGCTAGTTGAAGCAGTCCTCTTGTTACCTCGTGTCCGCCGTAGCTCCGCACACAACTCAAGAGTTCATGAGAATCTAAGTTCTTAATTTTAAAAGAAATTGGCTGTGATTTAGCTTCGGTGAAACCTAGTGTGAAGAGACAGCTCCGACAGAGGCGTGCGGCGCGCCTTGATATGTTCTCGATATTGACGCCAGCAATCATGTTCCTCATCAAGCTCACGTGTTCACTACTTCCCTTGCCAGTTGATCTGTGACTTTTGACGGCTACCTTTTGTATTATAGCTACCCAAAGTGATTGTATCTGAAGTTTTAACTTGGCCTCGAAGCTGTTTGAAGGTCATCGGAAGAACACATTGACCCTTGCTTTACATCGCGTAGTCAAGCTATTGCTTAACAAATCCCGGTACCCATTTATAGACGGCATGGCCGAAGAGGCAATACCATTTCTTTGACTTGCGGCTTGTCCTCTCATATTAGCGGAAAGAATAAGGGCAAGGATTTTGATCTAGGCCGCACAAATCACGCTCTGCAACCTTAGTGACCCCCCCCCCCCCCCCCGCTTCCCATGCAGTTCGGTTTAAACTTGGACCCTCTGCAGTAACCTACCGCACGTTGCAAACGTCTCTTTGGGGAAGGGGGGGGGGGGGTTAGCCCTACTGCTTGTTTCCTTGTCAAATGTCCTGTTTTAAGCATGGTCCCACTCTTAACGCGGCAACCTCATATTCCCTGGTCCCCAATGAACAACACGTGTGGTTCTTGCACCCGGTTGCTCCAACAATCGCTCTAAAAGCCGAGGCTAACCATTGATGTAGAACTCTCATCGGCATTTCGTACATAGCACGCGTGCAAAAATGCGTTTTGTTGCAAAAATTGGTCTTTTTCTCAACAATCTGGTGGAGTGCCTTCAAGAAGATACTCCCAAATCATGAATGACATATTTTACCAACGTGAAGGAGTTGTATTACAGGTGTATTGTACCTTTATTTACCAACGCGTAGCGGCCACCTTGATATTGTCGAAATTAAACTGAAAGGATTGCTGTGTGCTCGGGAATGGCACTTGGTAAATGTTAATTTTAAAAACAGGAACAGTGCAGGGGGGGGGGGGGGGCGGGTTCAAAATAAAGGGCAAATTATTTTTATTATTATACTACTAGGCACAGTAGGTAGGCGCAGAAATGGTAAGAGATGTCGTTAGTAGTTACAATAAGATTCCAGCAGAAAGAAAACGTTGCATGGATCAGGCGAACGGAGGAGAGAGGACGTTTTTTTGTGATAGAGGGTCAGAGTTGCAGGAGGAAAGGCTTACTTTGACAAAAATGATAGGAATTTATCCTGTCTCGGGAGCTGTGATCCGATTATGATGATGAACATTCAATCGAAAATTGGTTCCTGTGTGAGTTGGCACAGAGAGCGAAACAATCGGACTGACGGTGCTGTTTATTCCTATTTTTCACTCACCAGTCTGGGTGAGAACCTCTCACTACTCCAGCAGCTTAGTTCACTTTTTCCCTAGCAGGAAGTCTTCAGGAGTTAGTTGGTGGTCTCTTACAAAATTTTCGCCTCTATAAATTTTCGAGACGCTCTACAAAGTTTGTTTACTAAGCTACTTCTTTGCGCAATATCACTGGGAAATTCCAGTCTAACTCATGATTCTGCAGTGTTTATGCAGATTTATTCTACAATTCTTGCTGAGACGCACACCTTCTTTCACGGAGTTTGACAGAAACGTCTGCATCTATCGCAAAATAAAGTTTTGCCGCAAAAATAATTACAATTACAAAAGCCATTCGTGGAAATCAAATAAACCATACTCTCCGAATACTATACTGTATGGCCACAGCTTTTTAACCAAACGAGCAGTATACTCACCTTCGTAAAAGGTTTTGAGGCGGGTAGAGGAATTATTACACACTTTAAGTGGTATCGGGTATATTTTGCTTAAACCACTGCAGGGTTAACAAATACACTTTTATTAGGCAAATCAAACGTTTTAGTTCCTTTATTCAAACCTAACTTCCTGTTTGAACGGATAAGAGACGGCCGAGATAACAAGCTCGATCGGATATGCAAGCGTGGAGAGAGTATGCGAGCACATAAGACTACCAAACGCAATTCAAAGAGCTCTTGTTTAAGGGATATTTATAAAACATTCTTGTAGTCCTATCTTTGTCGGAGCGAAATCAAGAAATATTTTTGCCATGTCTGAAGGCTCTTAATGTTTTTTGCTCTTTTACTGTACGTTTGTACATTAAAATACCTCGTGTGACAGAGAAGAAAAGTCGTCTGCGCTCCTGTCTGCCAAACTTCGTCAAAGGCTGGCAAGGGCTGGAGCCTAAGAGCACTAAAAAAAGTTTCGTTTCAACATATAGTGATAAAAGAATCTCCCTTTCTCGAAGGCGCGCACGATATCTAAGGCGATTGTAAGCCATAAAAAGCCTAATCTCTTTTCGCCAAGCCACTCTTACCGTCTCTTATCTAGTTTGAGGCTCTTTGAGCATCAAACATCAAAGTTATAGCTACGCATGCGTTCCTGAGTGCAGAGCCATGCTCCGTGCTACGCTGACGACAGCGAATTTATGGCGACGAGAGATCATTTCGGGAGAAACTTTTGAAATCTTTCTGAGCCGCAGGACGGCGACATCAGACTGGATGATATTTAGAAGTCCGATGCGGCTAATCCGATTAAATCACTTTATCCAAAATGAAAACCCTCACTAGGCGGCTTTTCTTTTTGACGAGGAGGGCCAGTATATGTTATTTGCAGACTAAGCTGCCTTTCGCCAGTTTCGTGGTATCGGTAAGATAGTTTTATCGATGTTGTGAAATCCGCTCTTGAGATTTCCGCAAAAGCTGGTTGAATAATGGATGCCGTTTTTGTGCTTGTTAAAAGTTTTGTGCGAAACAAAATAGTTATAACAAATAGCTAAGCTAGTGAGAGGGCAAAGCGCTCTTTTATTAACCTCACGCTTTGTTCACCACGTCATCCGAGTGCGGGAATCATCTTCTATATACGCAAGCGGCCATAGAGTTGGTTCAGAATTTTGAGCCGTGCCTTCAACCAATTTTGGCCGATTAATAAACCACTAAAACAATAATAAAATTCTAAGCCCGTTTGATTTAAAAGAAATCATAATATATTCTTCAAGTATTTAGAATTAAAAATTTAGGCTCTCGTGTATGAACAGCATATTTGCAGCGGTAGAGGACTCAGCTTTAAAAAAATTTGTGAAAGTTACAAGATTTATACAAACTGATATTGCACGAATAAGGCAGCTGATGTATTACAATGAGAATAAAGTACGCGATTATGAAACCGCGTAACCGTGGGAACATTTGTGGGAATAAAACATTGTTAGTGCTCTCATTTCCTCAATGTGGACAGATTTCTAAAAATAGTTTTTTATGAATTCGCTTAGCTGCTGCTATCAATAGATATTCTGGGTATCAATATGCATTGAAAAGAGAGCAAATGCGGCTGAATATCTAAGCAGAGGCCTTACACGATACGATGAAGCTGTACAACGTTTTAATCCCACTAGAATGAATGGACTGAACACCGGCTACATCTGACGAGAAAATAAATGTACAAGCGCCGGCAGTAGCGCGTAAAAGTAATTATTAGAAAACAATTTATTTTATCACCCTGAATGTATGCATACTTCAAAATATGTATCATGCCTTTTTCTTACGGTACGAACTCCACTGGCCTACGTTCTATCTTAATAAATATGCTTTACATTTTTCGAACAGACTATTTCGCACAGTCGCCGTGCATGAAATTTTTGGCGGCGAGTGAATGTGCTTTAGTGAAAACTGTCTAGAATTAGTTTAATTATTTAGTATTAAAGGAAAGAGTGAAATAGCTTCCTCACCTTTTCTTGATACTGCTGTGTGAAGGAGCCCATCTTTGAAAGGGGATAATCCTTTTCTCTTGGACGGCTTCTGCGCTTGAAAGCTTGCCGAACAGCACAAGCTGACACTCCGTGCTTAGGGGCACCCAAAGCACTGATCAGCAAAATCCGATGGTCTTTTATCACGACTGTCGCAATTATCCACGAGTCTTACTGATTAGCAGTAAAGAGCGGTTCAATTCACGCTTTGTGCGAAGAGAGAAAAATTGTCTTCAGTCTCACTGCCAACACTCGCATCCCTAGATCTTATAATACGAAATGCCAGAGCACGGCTTTCGTGAAGCGGTCTACGATTGGTGATGTAAAAGTCTCAGGAGCCGGTAATCTCAATTCTCGTGTGGTTTCTCACGACCAGTAGCCGTTTCTTCTCCGTAGTACACCGGAAGACGTTGCAATATTTCTTACTTTTTTTTAGCGTTTCCCGCACTTCAGCGATTGGAAAATTTAGTTGAAAGCCGCCAGATATCTGCACTTGGACCTGACGTTTGCAACACGGTATCTCTAGTCACTTCAGCTAAGACCAACGACCAAAACTGTGCACCTTGGAATCACTCAGCCATTCATAGCCTGGTAACCATTAGAAAACAGTTCTCTAGGGCTCGAGTATCTCAAAGCCAAACTCTGAAAGAAATTTACAAAAGGAAGGACTGAGCACTGCAGAATGAAGGAACCCTGCCACAAAGTTATCCGACCTATACCCGTTGAAACAAAGTAAGCTTTTTAAAGAACCTGTCCTCCGAGTTGATAATTTCACTTCCTGTTCGACGCGAGGAGGCAAAAGATAGTTATAGATAAGAGGGTAGAGGCAATAGAGCTAATGAAGGGTGAATAAATATTTCCGTTATTGGCTCCCTAAGCTTTCAATGACTTGTTTAAGCTCAGCAAGCAAGTAAGTGCAGAATCCAGGGAAGTTCCTGCTCGAAGCGCAGCACAGAACCACATAGAAAGTCGTCGATCACCGTATTTACAGTTTAACAGACAGATTCCAATAGCCGTGACTGATTTGACCGAGGTGTTATTCCGGTTGCAAAAGCCGAAACTTCAACACTAACGACCGAGGCGTCAAAACTGGCAGCAAAATACTAGAGAGATGTCTTCGATTTTTCACTCTGTGCGTAGTTGAGAAAACGAATTAAGAAACAACGTTCCGACAGTCTATATGTGTTAATAATATAACCTTTCACCACCTTCTAACCATGGCAGTCATCGCAACGATGCATCAGAAGCGTACGAAAAATTATTTAAGATATCAAAGACAGGGCCAGCGTATTGTCTCAGGCAGGACAAGAAAAGAAACGTCTTCACCGAAGAACTCGGGTGACTGGGGACGAATTCCTAATTTCCTCTGAGAAGAAGGCGGGAAGAACGGCCACTCCACACGCTGCGTGTGTCCCACAATAAGAAGTCCAAAGCGCGCGCACTTGTTGCTTCACACGGTCCCGAAGCACAGAAGTTCACGTCTCCGCACAGAAGTGAAGAGAGATGCTTCGAGCGGAGCGAAGAAAAAAACTCCGGAAGAAGCGTTGAGAGAAACTACGAAATTGTTTCTCTCGCGCTTCTAAATCGATGCGCGGAAAGCGTTCGCGAAAATCTGCCCCAAACCCCCGACCGACGACGATAGGCGCGACGGATCGACCACAGCAGGGGGCTCCTTACTCTTTGGGCCTCGAACTCGGCTAGCACTCGGCACAAGCACTTTGGCGCCAAAGCGCGCGCGCCACTGCTTGCTCTCTGCGAATTCTCACCGACGCCTTGAAAGCAAGTGACTTTTTGAACCAATGGGATCCAGCCGGCATCGCGCCCTAGCCAATAGGGACAATCGTTGCTCAAAGTAGGAGCCGGAGGCTGCAGGGTGGCGCCATCTGGTGTGGGGCATAGAGTTAGCGACGCCGGCTCTATACCAACGCAAAGGGCCTGGATGGGAACCGGCGGAGGCCGCGCGTCCAACCATTGGGGAGGCTTTAGGTAAACTTTAGAGTCGGATGGGTTAGAGAGGCGCCATTGACGTGCGATGTTAAAAAAACAAAAACAGTATTGCTATCGCAATAAAACAGACACGGTTACGCAGTTTACGTGAATTCATTGGTTGGTTAGCTCTTCTTACAAATGGTGCTAACAGAGCGCATTTATTTGACAGCTTTCAAGTTGTGGACAATTTGGAATTGTGAGCAGGGTGAGGGTTGATCCAAAAAGATGTTACAGAATGCAAAAAAAATCTTGTCTCCCAATCATTGTCTTTAGGAGCAGTTATAAATAAACTGCTCCGCGTGAGGCTAACAAAAAGCAAACGAAAGCTAATGGTACGCAGTTTCACGACATTCGAAATGCTACAGAACCTCAAGAATGTCTCGGGCAGATTGATTTTTTTTCCATGAGCGATAAAGTCTCTGGCACGACGTCAGCAAGGGCGTTAACATGAAGAAAAAGGACAGAAGCAGAGAAGGGGTGACTCTGACATGAATACATTACCAAATAAAGTTATCTACGCAATGTGAAGGTTTGTGAAGTGAAAAAAATAAAATAAAAATAGTTAAACTATCCTCTACGAGCAGAAATAACGTCGACGTAAAACTCAATCACAGCTTGTGGCTACTCATGTCCAGGTCTTTATGTCGTTCGTATGGACGCCTAGTCTTTAAAATTTTAGATTAACGTTTTCTTTTTGTTCTGTATAAATTGGACCTTTGAGGTAAAGCAAAAAAAGGTAATCTCATTCCTGATGTTTGGCTTTGAGTCACATGAATATGCCGCAGCCAAGGCGTGTGTCTACTTGCCATTGCAAAGAGGCCATTAGTGGTTCTGTTGTACTTACATTTCTTCGAAACGCTATTATGTCTTATACGACCCAGACATCGTCATTAAATAACAAAAAAATATACAGCTCTAGCCATAACAGAGAATGCTGTTATGTAGGCTGAATGGGCGGAGTTCTTGGTATCAGTGGTCAAGCCGTGGACATATAATTCAGGAAATGCAGTGATCTTTGTCTACGCTTGCAGGGAATCAATCCGTGACGTCACCAGATCTAGAACACTTCTTTCTCAAGAGACGCCTTCGAGACGCGCCATGAGACATTAATTTACTCTCTTATGATACCTGCGTCAGACCAGTACTCTCATATACATATGTAGCCTGATTCCAAATTTCCAATGAGTAATAAAGAAGTTTAGAGTAAAAAAAAATATCACAGACTTGTATATAACGACTACAGACAGACTCCCCTATTTAAATAAGAAGCCTATTCCGTGGCTAGGTCATAAGAAAAAAACAAAATACATCGACATTTATAACCGTTTCTATGATAATCTTCGTTGTCGGAGCGAATACTGCGTGACGCTGTTGAAATAAGGGGAGAAACAGCGTGCATTGAAATGCATTTCACTACAGTTTAAGCATCCTGTACTTTGAAAAAATGGTTTCATTTTTGAGCAAATCCTAAATATCTCTGTTTTTTGTTTCTTAGCGTCCTTAACAATGTACATTATTTTCTCATCTATTTTATTGGCTCCCTCTGTCTCTATTTCTTACATATTCTGCGTCTTTGATCCGCCATGGTAGTACAATTATTAAAAAAAAAATCCGCGGTGCTGCATCGGTTAGTGCGCTCGACTGCAGTGCCCAAGGATCCGAGATCAAATCGTGGCCGCTTTTCGAAGGCGGCGAAACGCTAGGCGCCCGTATGCAGTGTAATATCTGTGCTAAATAAAGAACTTCAAATGGTCGAAATTTTCAGAGCCCACCACTACGGCATCTCTCATAACCATTTAGTCGAGTTGGCACGTTCAACCTCATAAGCCAGAACAAACCAACAGGTATTTTCATCTGCTTTGCTTCACTTAACTTTTCACAGTCGTTTAGCATCTACTTTACACTTGGTAGTTATTCATTTATGAAAATTGTTGATATTTTGAAGTGATTACCACGATGCGCATGAGAAGGCTCGCGTGAAAAAAAAAGGAAATGATTCCCAAGATTTCTGATGAGATAGTAATAGGATTTTTTTTTTAGGTAAGGTCTTTTAAAGCTATCAGGAACTTGACTTCCACCGTAGAAACGAAAGCAAAAGCATTATGATCTTCTCTATCTTCCTCTCAATTTCTTCTTGGGGAAAAAGATAAAGGGCAGGCGTCTTTCCATCGTCAAGCACATCTCAAAAGCGAGATAAACGAAAATAACGGGCCAGTGCGCGCCCAAATCAAATAAGATATCTTGTGATACCCGAACTGTACCGCCGGGAATTCAATAGAGGCAACCCAGTTTTCAGAACCGATGTCGAAGTAACTTCGATGTGAGAGCGCTTCAAATCTGATTCCATTTCTCTTTCTTGGACCGGCTGTAAATTTCCTCCGAGAAGGCCATACAGAAGGTCGAGGTTTATGAAGGTTCACCCTCGGACTCTTGACGTCATCACTAGGGTTTTATTAAACTGATTTGTTCTCTCTGCGCTGTTTACTTTTACTCGTTACACTATTTTGCTTTCTGACTGCATCTTGCACTTCCTATCAGACTTCTTGTTTCTTTAATTCTTTTTCACTTCATTATTTCTTAAGTTCTTCCTGCCTCTACCTGCTCTCTTATGGTTCTTCCTTGCGTTGGTTATTATTTTCACCCTCTCAATAGTTATTTACCTTAATTCTCATTCTCTCTCTTTCATTTATTTATCTTTGGTTAGTCTGAGTTTCATGTTGGTCACTTTATTGTCCCATTTGATTCTTCATCAATCCTTTCGATCTTCGCCATTTCTCTCTATCTCTCTTATTTATTTGGCCAAGTTCGTCGTGAAACATGGAGTGCGCATTTAAGTGGACCTCTTCCTATCTACCCTTCGCCCATTTTGTAGTCTTCAATTTCAACTGAAGTGGCGAAGGACGAACTAATTTCAGACATTGTCCTTTCTGCGGTTGTCAACACTGCATTCTGTATTGCTCCCCTCAGGAAGCGGGCACGCAACGCTAGAAGGAGGGCCAGAGAGTAATGTTTTATTACCCTGTATGCATGCCTTGCGTACAGAAAGGGCTGGCGACCACTGCAAATACACTCATTAAAATACAAATAATGCGATGGAAATATACACGACTTCCTTAAGCAGCCTGGAAACAATTGGGCTAGTAGCAGATATGGAAGATGCTTTCTTCCAGTATGGAACTTTGCTAGCCTGATGATAATTATTACACCGGTGGGCGCACAATAATTGTAGGTCGACGCACTTAGTGGATTGTATATAACTGTAATTTGTTAGTAGCTGTGATATTTGCAATGGTGCTCGTAATTTTATTGCACTGGCAGATATCACTCACCGCTTTTGATATGCAATGTTTGCTTGCTTCTTCACGGAGTTTTCTTTTTCTTATATTTTTTAACTACCCGAATACTCCTCAAGAGCTTTGCGTTTTCTTGTTAACACAGCTTCAGGTAGAAATGGGGCAGTCACAGATACATTTACCACACAGAAAGGACGTCCCATTGTCTGCATTTAACTCATGTTGCCTTGCGACCTCCGTAATGTGCCAAATAAGTTTAATGCTTTAGAATAAGGAGAGGAAAATCACAAGTATGGGCCACAGCTGCTGTTTTCTTCTCACGGTATCTTAATCTGTGTCCGCGCTACAGCGGGAAAAATGACGCATACGAATGAAGGTAGGCATCGTAGGGTCAGCCTTGCTTCGTCATGACAGGGTCCAGCCGTAAAGGAAAAGCCTGTAATTACTGACCAGCGTGTTAATATGGGCTCCTGGGAACACACAAGCCACTACTTGCGTGCGCGCTCGAAAGTCTTCTTTCTCATTCTTCAGTCTTTCCCTTGTTTTTTCTTTGTCTTTCTTCCTTCCTTCATTCTATATCTCTTTTTTTATTCGGTCCAGCTGTTATGCTGCACCAGAGTAATACTTCTATCACAAATGACACTGGACACAGAGGTGACAGAGCATACCAGTTTTCCGCATTTCTTCTTTGAAAATTAATCTGTGGCGCAGTCTCACACATGCAAGTTACTGAACTTAACATTTAGCCTGTTACATTTTAATTACAAGATTGGGAATTGAAGTTTTGAAAAAATTTACTTCATAGGAAAAGAGCCGACGTATGCTCCACCAATCAATAAGGGGGCTGTCAAAATCCCATAATACTACGGTTTCCTGAATACATGACGATGCAAAACCACGCACAATTTTTTTGAACAGCGTGCAGTTACCGCTGCAAGCAATTAAACAACGGCTTTATAATATAACGCGGGTAGAAAAACATTATTGAATGTATATGCTTGATAATATTAATTGTTTTAGGACCATCGGTACATATCTTTGCTATTAGTTCTAGGTAATAGACCTGTCAAGTAAGTTATACATGTAAACATTTTAATGAAACTGACTTAAAGGCGCCGAAATAACTTTTAATTTAATACATCCTTGCTGAGTAACTTTTAATAGAAGGCTGCGCGTCGCCGCTCCTTGTTCCTGTGCTCTAGTTTGTCTGTTCTTTTTGAAACGAAGACGAAAAGCAATCCCAATATATGCTGCACTCAACAAAAATAATGGAAAAGCAATGTTTAACATTCTGCGCCACTCTTTTCCCAGCTGGAGAAGTATTTTCCATCAGAGTGCCGTGTTCTTTTCTGCGCTTTTTTTGGTCATAGCAGAACTTAGCGGCAAACAACTGTGGCCTCTCAGAGTAAAGTGCTCCGCACTTCCATCGTCAGAGTTTGTCCGAATGTTCGAATGTTTTCTTAGCCATATTTCTGCGAAAACGCTTTTTCAGTAATGCTTTCCAAACCCCACTGCTTCTGCTGATGGTGTGCCAGCGATCACTCCATACTGGGATTCGGCTTGGAACTTGTCGCATTTGCAAGTATTACCCAGCTCACAAGTCCGCAGATTTGTCATCGGCAAAGCGGGAAAATGATAGTATTAAATCTCCATGCACCAAAGAAGGCTGCGGTCTCTTGGCTGCGCAATTTTTTATGCGGCTTACTGCAGCTCTCGTCGGCTGTTCTTGCTTTCGCAAATGATCGTTGTAGGGCCTTGCTATCTTTAACGTTAGCCGCTCCTACTCCGTACGTAATGTGCATGCAGTACGCTACACAGATGAACGCAACGAACCTCAGAAAGAGTCACTGGTGAAACGTTTTTATTTCTTTTCTGTAATCAAACTTGTCTCTGCCTCCTATAAATATTTATATACACGCGGTAAGCATTTCGCTTAAATATGGTCAAAACTGCCTACAAAATGAAGGAATCGACCTTTTGCACAGAAGAATAAAATGCCATAGCAATGCTACCAGGTTTGCAATAATCTCTGCGATAAAAGGAGATAATGATTTTCTTTTGGTTTACGCAGTGCAGAGAGGATGCTTACACACTTAGAATATTATGTTAGAAAATTTCACTGAAGACTTCTTTCTGTGTTGTAAAGACCGACCTTTGATTGTCACCAGCCTGCCTGTGCGACTATGCAGGTATTCTGAAAGAAAAAAAAAAGAAGCTTTTTTTGGACAAAAAGAGAGCAATGCGCAAGTAAGTCAAACGGAAATAAATGTGGCTGCTTTTTTGCGCCTGATTTGCAGATTTCAAATTCAAGTAGGGCACATACGAACGGTTCTACAGGCGGCATCAGTGAAATATTGATCACTGTATATTTTTCTATGCAAAATAGTTTCTCTACTTTCGATAATTTTTCTGAACTGCAAGAACAAGAAAGAGAAAACAACCTGAGGAAAAACGATAATTATGTTTTAACTGAGCAGTAGTGTTAACTAGAACAGAGTTTTGCGTCAGTTAATTCTATCACGTGCTGCTTCGTGGTATCTTTCTGGCGATTTCACACCACTTCGGGAAACAATAAAATGAAACCAGGGTATCACACTTAAATGTAACATATCTACAAATTCATATAATTTTATAATAAGCTGAAGTTTTTGCGTGCAAATATTGATTATCACAGATTGAATATAATCACCGCTTTGCTTGCAAATATAATAGAAGCATCGAGACTATATTTGAGAAACTGCCTAAACCAGTTCACTCACGTATTCATAATTAGCAAGCCCTGTTCTAATTACTGGTTTTTACCTAACTGTGCTAGTGCGATTTAAAATACCTACTGTGGTGGCTCACGTGTTAAAACGTTAGGTTACCTAGCTCGAGGTGGCTTAAACGTTAGTAGTGCGGTCGCGATTGATGCAGCCAACATAAAAGACTTCGGGGCACTCTGGCAGGCTACTCCATGTTAAACAACCCTGTGCGGTAAACCTTACACCAAGCTCTGACTGCGGAAGTTACGGGTTTCTTTGCCTCACCCTAGTGCATAGAAAAAGTGTGCATGTCCCTTCTGAGCATATTGATTACTATAGGTAGCAATTATATTGTTACGATGCGGCGAGCCGGTGAACACAAGAGAACAGAGAACAAAGAAATGATGCTCGATGATCGTGAGATGACGTTTAACGAATATGTTAGCGGGCCTAGTGGGAGCGCTCCTGCCCGCACCACTGCCCGCTTCCTCTTCGTAGCTCGTCCGTAACATGACCCGGGGCCACCGAGCGATCGTCCCGATCTTGGAAGAGGAGTTAGACTGATGTTGATGATCCATGGCATGATGATGGGTGTGTATTGATGCTTGAAGAAGAAGAGGAAGAAGGAAGAATAGAATGGCTTGCCGACAAGACGATTCCCGGATTACTGATGAATCTAGTCCAAGACACTTTCGGACCATACGTTGCCACGACTCGATGGCGGAGGCCAAGGCACGCACCGCATGGCATAAGCAGGGGAAGATGTCTTGAAGTGTAGGGATGTCTTGGGTCGTAGGGTCTTTGGTCGGAACATCTGCTGAGTGGCGTAGGTCACTAATGGTCGTTCGGGTCTCTCCTTGTGTCGTGTGGTAATGTGTGGCTTTCTCGAGTCAGTCTCTCCTTCGTCGTGTCTTTTGGTCGAGGTGGGGGGACGGGGCGGAGGAACGGCAAGGTCTTGATGTGTCCGGCAGGCTGGGGAACAGCCACGCGATGCCTCCTAACCTTTCGCCAACGGCGCAAGAAGTCGCAGGGCGCAGAAGCTCCGAACCAGGATGAGGGGGTGATGATGAAGTACCCCGCACCTCCAACCAAATGTTACGATGCGGCAAGCCGGTGAACACAGGAGAACAAAGAACAGAGAGATGATGCTCTATGGTGGTGAGATGACGTTTAAAAGGTGGGTACCGTGTTATGTTTAGTGTTCTTACCTCAGAAGGAGCGCTGTAAAAAACGTAAATGAGCATTTCGGCTTCTTTTACATCTGTCACGGTTGCCCAACTGCGGGTCCCCACAAAGACCTTGTATAAGGTTGTTATTAAAGAACGGGGACTACATATGGTCATTGTAGGTGTGACAAATGTGAAAAGGCGATTGTTATTTATTTTCACTGTCCTTAATAAAAGAATAGCTCTCCGAATACAAAGAAATAAGAGACTAGGGTTAGGTGGAAAAAACAAAGCTTACATGCTACACCTAGACAGCAAAGGAAAGGCGAAGAATATTTCAGGTGGGAACTGCGCTGTCTTCTGGCTTGCTTACACTATCGATAAAACAACCATTAACTAAATCACACATGATAACCAAAGTATTCCTGGCTATCAATGCAATCGTTATTAATTTAGGGCTGGTGCGAATGTTTCTAAGGAGATTTTTTAGTGCTTTCAGCAGATCTATGTTTATTTCCTTGAACTAGTTGAATGCCAGAAAGCCCCTTCTAATCAAATAAAAATTTTCTGGAGACAGACACTCTCTCATCGATGGCTTGGCGGACGTGTTTTAGTGCGTGTTTATCAGTTCAGTTCAGTCGTTCAGTCGTGTCCGACTCTTCGTGACCCTATGGACCATGTCACGCCACGCTTTCCGGTCTCTCACTATCTTCCTAATATCACATAACTTCATCTGCAGTGCCTCGAGGATGCCATCTAACCATCGCGTTCGCTGCCTACCCCTTCTCCGGCGACCCTCAACCTTTCCTAACATCAAATCTTTCTCCAGCGACTCCTCTCTTCTCATCAGATGACCAAAGTAGCCGAGCTTTAACTTTAGAATTTGACCCTCCAATGAGCAGTCAGGGTTTATGGTCGACAATAACGACTGATTTGATCTTCTGGCAGTCCAAGGAACTCTCAAGAGTGTTCGCCATCACCACAATTCAAACGCGTCAATTCTTCGGCGGTCAGCCTTTTTCACAGTCCAACTCTCGCATCCATACATCACAACTGGAACGACCATAGCACGAGTTATACGGATCTTGGTTGGCAGACTAATGTCTCCGCTCTTTACTAGGCGGTCAAGGCTAACCATTGCTCTCTTTCCCAGAAGCAGGTGTCTCCTAATTTCATGGCTGCAGTCTCCTTCCGAGGTAATCTTGGAGCTCAAGAAGAGAAAATCTGTCACAGCTTCCACTTGCCCCTTGATGCTCCAGGACTTGTTAGGGCAAGACACCATGATCTTTGTCTTTTTAATGTTCAGTTTAAGCCCAAACTTCTCACTCTCTTCTTGTACGCGCATCAGAAGTCTCTTGAGTTCCACTTCACTTTCTGCCATTAAAGTGGTATTATCCGCATATACGTTGTTGATACGTTTTCCAGCAATCTTCACTCTAGCTGAAGACTCGTCCAGAGCGGCCTTCCTCATGATGCACTCTGCATATAGGTTAAATAGGCAGGGCGACCGTCTCACTTGCCTCACTCCTTCCTCAATCGGAAACCAATCAGTAAGACCATGCCCAGTTCTGACTGTGCCCTCTTGCCCTTCATACAGGTTCCTGAGGAGACAGATAAAGTGAATTGAAACTCCCATCTCTTGGAGAGCTTGCCACAATCTGCTGTGATCTACGCAACTGGCCATAGGGTTTTCTTGGCAGGAAATACTGGAGTGGGTTGCCATTACCTTCTCCAGTGAATCACATTTTGTCAGAACTCTCTGCCGTGACCTGTCTATCTTGGGTGGCCCTACACAGCAGACCTCACGACTTCATCGATGCGTGTTTATAAAATCCGCCTAAAGTGGTGTTCCGTTATCTTTGGTTTTACCTGTGGGGTTTAACATCCGAAAGCGACTAAGGCTATGAGAGAAGCCGTAGTGAAGGGCGCCTGAAAGTTGGACCAATACACATGATCCCCCCGTTGCTTGTGCCCTTCGTACCGGTTGAGCTAAACAGCCAGGAGAGCAAAAGTTTTCAAAACCTCGTAGAACGCCTATCTCCTCCGCGTAAAGTTTCACCCTAAACTATCGCAGTTTTCTTGCTCATTCAATGTGCCAGTGTTGGGCTTCAAATCGATCGCACAGAAGGTTCTCAGGAGCGAACTTTGTCTCCACGCAGCATGCTCTATTTTTCAGCTCCTTGTATCGTTTTCTAATTCTTTTCGCGGCTTAATGGCTGCACTTCTCCGAATGTGGCCTAAATCTTTGCCTCGAAGCTTTAGTCTTGAATATGTATAAAAGTCGATCATTGGATATCAGAGAAGGCAGTGAAGCGGAATATCCCCTCCAACATACGCATGAACTCTCTTCTCTATCCTTTCCCTTGCTGGCTTCTCGAAGGTCACGATTCTAAAACCACTCTCTTCTTCCATCTTTAATGCAACGAAAATATCGCTTCTGCTCTTTCGGCACGCTTTCGGATGTTTTAACCGTCTGTGCTTCTGCGGAGGTAAATTTATATGTTATGCTAAGCCTTGCATGAATCACAATACCCGAAAGAATGCAGTAAAATTGGCTTGTATTCCGCGATTTTTATTACATTGCCCTCTTTTAATGGTACCCATAGTAAGCAGCGTTATTGCCCTGGTATTAAAGTAATTTTTCTTTTTATCAGGATATATGAATGCAGCGTATCCAGGACGATAATTGAGGCAATAATTTTTCTTGGTAAATTCCTTTCAAATGAAGGCAATAGTAACAGAAATATACTCGCATCGCCACTTGTATACTTGACCTCATTTCACTGATTTCCAGGCTCTCGCAAACTGTCGCGTTCTTCAGACACAGCAAAGTATTGTTTACTTTGAAACTGGTTCGCAATAAGAAAAAAATTTAAAGTTTTGCGAAATACGTGCTCAAATCGTGTCTTCGTGCTATAGGACATTTTCACTGCAACTATGTACACTTCCTAAAAGGAGGGTCATTTCGTTATGTTTAAAATGATTACAAAGAAGCAATCTCTTGGAGCGTGGCTAATAGCGCACTTCCGAACCCGTCTAGAAGATCCACACACTGCTTTAAAAAGCTTTTTTCTTCGTTTCTGTGACCACATACTTGAGGTAATGAACAGCTGATTACCATTAACGCAACGAAGACACATATTTGCACTTTTTCAGAAAACAATTATCACCAAATTGGTCGTAATTCATACAGTATATGCTTCACCAAGCTCTCGACTAGAATATGTACGTAGTCATCAGCTCTCATAACAGGAACGAGCATTAGAAAAGATTGATCGGCACAAATATGCTAACGAAACATTTTCCGTGCTCAGACTTCTAAATAAAGACATATCGGATACACCTGGACGCTTGCACGATTTTTATTGCCGCCCATGCCAATAAACTATTGTCTATTAAATAAACCCAAAAATACATCCCAAGTAAGCAATCGGTCTTGTACAGATAGCCATGTAATATGCTTGTGATAACTATTATGTACTGATCTCCCCTACGACGTCAGGACAGAGATAAATAACATCCTTTGGGTCTGTAGAAGAAAGATGACATTCGAGCTCCTGAATAATGTAAACCAACGTAGTGCAAATGTTTAGTGCTATAGAAGAAGAACATGACACTTTGAGCCTTCTGCTGGGCAGAATTTATGAAAATAACAGCTCTATACTGACAGGTCAGCCCCTAAGGTGATGCGCATGCTGGCCACTTTGTGCGTATGAAGCAGCATTGAAAAACCGCGTTTTCAAAGAAGCAATACAGATTTCTTGATTATCCCTTTTAGCAGTGATGCACTGTGTAATAATATACCGCCTTGTCAGAAACATGCCACAGGGTCTATTTTGTTGAGACTGTAAAAAAACCCTTCATATTAAAGTTTATTCTTGAGTCGCATCGAAAAACCAATTCTTCCATGAAAGACTGAACATGTGCCTCTTTCGGAAAGAATACAAGAAAACTACAGGAGCTTGCACGGCAGTTCTGTATATATAGAAGGTGATTTGATGTCATTTACAAACTTTAACTAAAAATCTATGACACGTACGTATGTGCGACCTGTGCAGATGGGTTAAAGGCAGACATCATATACACCATAAGCGTTGACGATTAGATGAATATTTAACTAAAAATATTATTTAAATTTTATTTCCGTTTTTCCAAGAGAATAATAAATTGCGAAAATGAAGCCGTGAAGGCCGCCCCAAATTTAATATTATTCATCGACACTTTGGTTGGAAGTACCGAAAACTAAAAACGTATATATTCAAATTGTGAAGTTGGTTTTCCCACACTGCATCAATAGACAACGCTGTCGTTACGCTTGGTAATGATCCCAAACAATATCCGCCTCTTCAAAAGTGTAAATACACAAAGGAACTTTGTATTTGTTCCGTATAAATTGTAACAGGCGTAATTTTATCAATTTGCAATGACGGAACGCCAACTCAATGTGCTCTCAAATTCTTGTGTTTGAAGGTCCATTATTCCACCCACGCTTTCAAATATTAAATAACAAAAATGGATCAGGTTTGATGTTCTTGGCCTTTTATTTCACAGTGTATTTTTATCCATTGATATCAACAAGGAAAAGCGTATTGGATGATTTCTGGTAGATAGCCGTTTACTCATCCAGGTAGACCATGTGCATGGTGTGTATGCTTTGATTTAAAACACACTATCCCACATGATACAGCATACCAAAGGAGAATTAGTAAACAGTTGAAATAAATCACTCGGTAACGTATGAAATTCGGAGATCCTACCACTGCCTTTGTGTGAGTTCCACGTAGAAATTATAACTGTTTGATATAGTGCCGTCTATGATTTTCAAGAAAAAAAAAAGGCGTTTGCAAGGAGCTTGCGTGTAAAAACTGCTCTTATGTAGTATATGTGAGGTCATGAATTTCACGTTTGCCTTTAATATACGTCATACATAAGTTCAGAAATAAAACGCCTGAAAATCTTCTCAGACCAGACAGAACAAAATTCGCGGAAATCTGCACTCCTATGTTCCCTGGGTGGTAGGTGCCGGAACTTGAATCTCCTACGCACTAACGTTTATCCATTTACAAATATTTGTAACTCCATGCTGGTACTGCGAGCAGTTTGATTTAAAAAAAATATACAACCTTCTAAGCATTAGTAATCCAGCAAAGTGTCCTGACCCATGGGTATTTGATCGCCTTAAAACGTTTCCAGCCACCTGGCCTTTAACACTGCAATGTTCCACCGCCATTAGGTCCCAGTGATAAAATGCTGCCATAAAACGAGAGTTTAAGGACTCAACTGAGCTCGACAAGGGGCGGTTTGCTACTAAACCTTTCCATAACTTTTTTTCTTGGCCAGGTTCAGTTCTACCAACTTCCCCTCTCACAAGGCTCTTTCTCCGCATAATGCTTTCCGGCTTCCGGTCTTGAACGGAAGCGCTGCCATTTTGTTTTCTTAGGGCGAGTCTGTGGATTAAGCGAGTCGGTGTGTGAGTACTCTAGAGGCAGAGAAACTGCGAAGCAGCATGATGGTACAAGGTCCGCTCCAATATTGAAGTACGCTGCGACCATGTGATCCGAGCCCCACAGAGGCACTGGTATACAATCTGATACAAAATGGACGAAGACTGCCGGCAGAATGCGGAAATTAGAACCGGAAAAGCAATATGCAGGAATGGAAGGAAGGCACTGGCGCTCTGCAGAGAGTGCCGTCACTAAAAAAAATATGCTCATTAGCGACAGGAAACGGACTAAGTGACGACTGCGGCAGCTACGTGAAAATATTACTAGTTAGGTGCCGGCGAATGAATAGATTTTAGATGATTTCCCTAGCAGCATGCTTTTTGTACCGCCAGCTATAAATTTTGGCACTGATTCGTAAGGCAATAATTTTCTTAGCATGGTCACTGTTTAGACATAGGTAATATTTATCTGGGCGATCGGTGTTTGTCAAATTTCTTTTAACGTGTTCCTCATCGTTTCCGTTTAAGTCTGCAGAGATTCGCAGTGTTTTGTGGCAGAATTTGTTGAGTGGAAATAGACCTAAGATGAGAAGCTGGTTAATTTGAAGAAAATCTCGGTTGGGGAGGCGGAAGTCGCGGACTTGTACCGGTATTGAGTACCTAGTGCACTGCCTAGACTGGTTGCAACTACAGAACTCCAGTCTACTGCAGCCCGTAGACGATTTCAATAATGAGGTAAATACAGAAAACAAGAAACTACCGGCTACGCTTCCTCAAACGAAAGGCAACAAAATAATATAATGTCGCCGTTGAAAACAACAATTATGGTCTCTCCATTGTGGGCCACGTGGATTGGGCTGTCACTGGCAAGGGCTGCAATGGCAGAGTAGGTTAGGCGGGGCTGCATCGGGAGACCTATTCAAAAGTAGCAGAGTTGGAAAAAAATTAAGTGCTAAAGAACAAAGAATTTTCCAGAGTTCCAGATACAGAAAACTGAAACCAGAAGTCAGCACTTGGGAGGGAACGAGACAGCGCCCATAGTGCTTATCGCCGGGGATACTGATATGACCAGAATCAGTCGAGCTATAATCTAACTTATAAATCGTGATAAGCGGTTAACAGTCGGAAGTTCCACAGGGAGGACAACGAACACTCTACTGAAAGAGACCAAGAACAGGCTGTAGAATAACTCCGCAGGGTGCAATCTAGTGCCTGCAACAGCAGCACTTAACGATGCCTACAACGGTGACGTCATTCAAGTGGTATGAGACCGATAGCACAGCAAGTGCAGATTGTGATGTGCACATTGCCGGAAGTGCTAGAACACAGCGAGGAACGTTGAAAATGACGTGGTGCTGGTTAATGGCAACACAGAAAAAACGTTACGCATGAATAAATGCTTCGTAGTGGCACTAAATAGGGAAGTGATCGGAACACGCTTTGTCAAATAGTTTTCGAGAGATCCCAACCAATTTCAGCGAAATAGTGGGAGCAGAAATCGGCTGGCGCGTGGCGGGCAGGAAAGTAACTTTTTTAGGTTCTTAATGAGTGCTCCGGGCGCAGTGGTAGTTGGCATTGAAGCAGACAAAAGCGCAGCAAGGGTGGTTGAACCCAGCGGAATAGGATAGAGGAGGCCCAAGAGGAAAAATACAAAGAAATTTAGCTCCACGATTAGTTGCATAAAAATTAAAAGGATAGAAATTCAATGGTTAGATATTGAAAGAGTTGAAGGACGACGAAATAAATGTGTGCGTTTTATGAGAGACACATCTAAGTGATCTAGAAGATCCACCGTTTATTGAAGGCTACTTCTGAGAAGGGTGCAACAGAAGGGCAACAAGGAAGAAGAGGGGGAGTTGTATGCTTGTTGATACAACAAGGAACAAATTGTCAACGAATAAGATAATCTTCATATCTGGGCATAAAGTACAATTACCGGTAAAAGAACATGTTGGGGGTAGATTAATTACGAGCATGGGTCCAATTCAGGATGGAAAAGGAGGATTGTATTAATTGTCGAGCGTTTATACAAACACGTTTCGAGACGATGCTTGTATTACTCTATACGGGTAGTTAAAAGGCGACATCAAAGTTGTGGATGGAATCATTGATTGTAACGGGATGTTAATGCTGGGCTTTTGTGACTAGCGCGACCTAGTTAGCGTCAACAGAGAAACTAAATATGACGCATAAATCACGTGGTAATTTCGGAATAGGCACATCTCCACTGACTACTAATGTCGCAGGAAATTTATAGCAGCGTCACAAAAAGGGAAACCGATGAAAATAGGAGTACAGACGGGGAAGTCTGTACTCAAGTGTATCATAAGCGCATATCATAAGTGTATCTTAAGGAAGTGTATCATAAGCGCTTTAGCCTGCAATGAAGGCCCCGCTCGAAAAAGGAGCGCAGGAAAGAGAAGTAAAGGGAATCCACAATTAAACGAGAACATATAGTGGTAATATCAGAAGACATAGAGGAAGCAATAGAGAAACTTTTCATGGTAAGGAAGGAATATTATCTTAAGACCTACTCATAATTAAAATTAATAGGTGCAATGCATACGGCAAACGAACTATAACATAGAGAAAATCTGGGAACCATCATGGCTGGAAGCCGTTGTTTTCTTCCCTGCTTTCTTTTCTATCTTCCCTCATACACTCACATCCATCGTAATGTCATATGAAAGACCGTCGCCAGTCGTCCGCATCCGCGATCAGGATGATCGCTCGGTGGCCCCGGTTAATGTCAGGGACGACGACAAAGAACGAGAGTGGCTCAGGCAGGGAGGCTCGCGTTGGGCTCTCTGGCTTTATAGTAAAATAAAATACACTAACGTCACCTTAAACTAAAAATGTGGTCTCATTGTCATCGTACATCGGTTATCGGTAACGATATTTTGCAGCAAAACACTCTGAGTGGGTGGAATAAATTTTACTTATGTTATGCTTTTTTCACGTTTGTTATTCTTTCGTTATGAAGTGAGTTGTGCGATCCTCAGTGGCCTTAATGTTAGTATTGTACTTCCGATGTATATGTACATGCCCCCTCCCCCTTCTTTGTAATACCTTGCCAGCAGGGCCTTAGCGTGCCTTTAATAAATAGGTAGGCAAAGTATAAATTTTCAGAGAAGTTGCATAGAAATGATAGATTTATTTTCTTACACTGATATTATACTATGAAATAGCCACCTATGAAATTCCTTCACGATAACTTTAATTGAATTCGATTTGCAGTTCTGAGAACCATAGGTACAGGAGATTGAAATATACCTCCGCCTAGAGTATGAGGTAGATTTCTCAACAAAAATTGTGTGACAGAAAAAATTACAAGGGCTCAACGCTGCTGAACCAAATATTGAGCGAAAGCATTAGCTGCGGGTGACCGAGCGTTCTTCTTCTTCTCTTTTCTTTCTTCCTCAGCCAACATATAAAACCCCGCTTTGACTAACCCTTAGGAACGTGCCTTAGTGGCCTATAGTGTTTGCTACTCTCAGTGCTTGCTAGGGTACAGGTCTGTAACATATGTTTGTTTGCAAAGCTTGCGTATGTCCTTCAAGTCCTGCATTGTGCGAGGAGGAAAGTACAAGTTATACACAGAATATTTGCAACATTTGTGTGGCGATCTCAATGGGAGCCCATGCGGCGTGACAACTTGTTTCTTCCCTTAGAGTCTGGTGGAGTGGGCCTTGTTCACTTGTTTGTGCATCAACTTGTTTCCCGATTTTTCTTTTTCAAATCGGCAAACCATCTGTTTCTTGTAACTGTGCTCATTAGGCGTCTTAGTCCACATTTGCCTTATTCGCGCCAACTGGGCAGGCTCGTGAGGGGCGTTTATGGGGATTCCTTAAGGAGGTTGCTGACACTTTCAATTTTCTCACTGTGCGTTTCTCTGTCGATTACCTGTATAGCCTCTCGAGAAAGCAGATGACCCAGGCTCTCACTGAGTCTTTGTTCCCTACACCGTTGTATCGGCAGCCTTATCTGGGGTTTTTGAACACCACTGTTCTAAAGCGTGTTGGGCAAATGTGCATTCAGGCAGCTGCAAAAACGTTCTTTTTCAAAGTACACACAGCGACGTTGCCTGTCAAGACATTTCTTCACAATAAGGAGATGTTCGTGCCCTGGTCGGTAAATTGTCGTCTCTGTAACGTGCCTAAGACAATTGATCATTGCTTTATTCTGT
>NC_139348.1:112392345-112467345 GCF_055883805.1 Amblyomma maculatum
ATCAGGCCCGTTTGAACCACGTGCTCAGTGGAAATTAGCGGCAACTAACTGGAACTTGCAAGTGCATCTTTATTTCGGCAAACGAGGTGCAGCCTCAACGCTGTAGACCCACACTGCTGCAGTTGGTTTATTCCAGTCTGTCCAAATTTTGTGTATCCAGTCTGAAACGAAAAAAATGCTTGATAAAAATTACTTGCAGTCAAAACAAAAGGAAGCATTGATCTTTTTAATCTGACTGACATTTTGCTCATTTCGCTAGATTAACTTCCTTGAATTGCCATCTCACTTGTGGCAAAACATCGCCTTTTTTTGTTGACCAATCACAGTGAAGCGGACGATGGTGGAAGATTAAGGTAACCTGTGCATAAATGATTAATTCTTCTTTTATTGTTTTATTGGTAGACAGTGTTTTTAAAGAGGAAACTTTACTGCGCGTATTCTTGGATTTCACCGGAGTGACAGCGAAGCCTCCTTTGAAGTCACTGTGAGAAACTCTTCAGTTAGATGTCGAGCCTATGCCAATATAAAGTTGGTCGGCTGCGCTGGCCAGTTGGTATACGACTGCTCCAACTCGCCAACCGACGCCTACACGTGCTAAACTGTCAGCCTTTCGCGCAGCTCTTCGAATGTAGGAGTGTTCATCGTCTTTGTCTGCTGTGACAAAGTTGCACTAAATTTCTTTTTGTTTTAAATTAGGCTGCCTTGATCGTAGTAGCGATTATGCATATTTAAACGTGGCGGGATGTAGACAGGCAAAACGATAGGCGCACAACTAAGCTAAACAAGCGATAAAAAGCTTATCAGTCTATAATCCTGCTTCACAAAGCTAAACCCCGCCTAATCTTATTTATGTATAAGTGTAGAGTGAAATATTTATAGCTAAAGATGTCCGATATTTGAAGCAAATCTGTAATTACCTCTTTTGCAATTCAAGGGAAACTTCCTTGTAGCTTTAACTGTTATTGCTTTTGAGCCCTTAATTCCCGGGTTTCGCGTCGATATCGTAAGATTAGTGCAGCTATAGCGGGAGGGCTGTTTTAGCTAGGGAGGCGGACGAGCCGTACGAGGGTTGCGGTAAAGTCACCCTCCACATCAAATACGTTCACTACGGCAGATAACTTGGTTAGTTCTCCGAAGAGAAATACGTGACGAGGACACTGCAGTAACTGTATTGGCATTCTATCGAAAGCAAAGAAAAGAATAGATAATGAATCATATTGTGACAAAGTTCATTCCGTGGAACACTGACGCCTACGTAGGCTGTCAGCTTCAGAGACCGAGTGAACCACGGAGACAATGCACTGTACACAATCTTTCCTCTCGTTCTTTGCACAGTGGTTAGAAACAGGCAGATATTTCAGAAGGCATGAAACAAGGTAGATAGGAGTACAGTGCAGAGAATGTACTGGCTCAAGTACATGTACCCGAAGGTCCTCATATGAAGGAGTGGCTTCGTTTGCAATGACTGCCACCAATCACCGATAAAGGGCGCTTTGCATGGTGAGTGTGCTCAAACATCACCATCATCGTCTTAATTGTAAATAAATGCCGAATATTCAATATCAAGGTTTGTTTTCTTTTACCTTCATATTTTCTTGACCTGATTTTCAATCTATTAATCTCTTGCTGCAAAGGGGAAGAACTGCATCAAGTTTCAGCGAACGATCTCGCGTAGCACACTATTTCTCTTAACAGACAATATTCATTAGCGCAGACGGCATTCTGGTCTGCATGAGCGCGTAATTTCATTCGTGTTTGTTATATTTTATGGTGTGTATCACGATACGGTGCATTCATAATGCGACATTGATTACTCATCCGAGTTCCTCACCATTGCGGCACGTCGACGTATCAGTGTGCCGGAGTGTTTATCACGCAACTTGTATTTGTTACCGGTCCCTGTGGACAATCTACCCTATACGACCTTGACAGTAGGAAACGAAACAAAGCGGGCTAATGAAAAAAATTTGCCGTCGCTTGGCTCAGCTAGGCCAGGATATGCGTAGCGAAAGCATGTGTACCTAGCGCTGGGTTGCCTACTCCTGTGCAATCAAATCTAATCCCATGCAATCCAGTGTAATTCAAACCCTTTCGGTCTAATGTAATCCAATTCAAAACCATTCAGTGTAATCAAATACAGTTCAATCAACTACAGTTCATTGCAGTCAAATAAAATCCAACTAATCCTGTCGAATGCAATCCAAATCTCTCCAAACTAGTTCAATCAAATCTAGTCCAATCCGAGAGATGGGAATTTGATTCCCAGTGCAGGCGATTTTTTAAGGCGAAAGCCTTTAATGGCCCATGCTGTCTTGGCCAAAATCTGTCCCGCTTTTGCGGCGTTCAGATTGGCCGATGCAGGATGACGTCATAGAGGTATCGACCAATTGCAGAGCACCACCACAGTAAGCGCGAATGCGTGCCTTATATGCCTTATATGGCCATATGTCAATCATTGACGAATTACTAAAGATGAAATAATTATTTATAAATTGTTGACTAATTAGGTATTTCAGGTAATAAATAAATATTAATAAATGTTTCATGAAGTAATTATTCACTACCTACCAAATTACTAACGAACAGTTAATAATTTATTAATAATTTGTGCCAGTTCGTAGCAGAATAGGGTACTCAGGCCTTCGCCTTCACTACTAGTCTCTAAAGTCCCTGCTATTTCTTTTTTTGACGAGAAGCTCGGCCCAGCACGAAATTCGCAGTGGCTTAGCTCGGCTATGCCATCAAAATCTTGACTGCGAGTCCAGGTTAGTCTGGTTGTGAAGCTATGCGCATTAAAGACAAGACATCATCTTCCTCTTCTGTTTGCTTTTTGATTGCCAGATAGCGCGGCGAGCGCTCGGCATCCGCCAACTGCGGCGGTTGCTAGGCAACGGCTCTGTGCCCCCCACCGCGCTAAACTCCTCGTTCGTGGCCATTGCAGCTTTCTCTACAAAACGTTCATGTATTCAAGGAGGGCGTCGCGATACGGTTGAGAAAGCCTCGATCGACTGCCTAGGAGACTCGATCACTGCTAAAGGCGCCGTAAAAACCTACTGCACACTGCCAGTTCGCAGCGACCATGTGCAGTTGTCGCTGCCACTCACTGCTCTCAGCGTCACTTGGGCCCCGTCGGTCGGCACAGTAGACACTATTTATTAGGCACTGTAATGAAAGTTCTTGCTTGACTGATGCCGCCGCCAAACTCTCCACTAGCACTAGGAATCTGAAGTGAACGTTGCCAAAGCAGAGACTCAGGTGCGTTGCCAATACATACAGCTGATGAATATATGCTAGACATAAGCCCTAAACACGAATTAACTCGATTAAAAGATGTACTGTGCAAGGTTTCGGAAAAATAATTGTTTCAAAAATATAGGGATGATTAGCGGCTGGCAGCGGGAGCAAATTTGTTGCATATTTTTAACCCTTCTTCCATCTTTATTGCCTAAAAATAAATAAAAAAAAATAAATGCAGCATTTGAGACTGTAGCCCCGGTGGGGTCGTTCATTCGTAAGACGCCCGACTACTGTGCCGGAGTACCCTGGTTCGAACCCGACCTCGGCGGCTGCGTTTCGATGGAGGCGAGACGAAGAGGCGTCCGAGTGCTGTGCGATGTCAGCACACGTTAAAGATCCCCAGGTGGCCGAAATTACTCCGTAGCCCTCCACTACGGCTCCTCTATCTCTCTTTTCACTTTGACTCGCAAATTCCTCCCTTCCCTTACGGCGCGGTTCAGGTGTCCACAGAAACAAGTATGACAGATATTGTGCTTTTCCCTTCCTGTTAAGCAGTAATATTAATAATTATTATTATTATTAAAACGCGCGCAAACACGAGCAAGAGGTGTCATAATTCTACACAGTATCCTTCGGCATTTTAAACTTTCACAAACACACTCTAAGGAAAAAAATCCAGAAGCACGGTAAAATTTGCACTGCAGAAATGATAAAGCCTAAGCGTTGCTGGTGCACACTGTACAACATCGTGGTCCAGAGAGCTCGGGCAGCGGCAGCGGCCAATGGCGTCCCGGAATAGGATCTGCCACTAAGCTCCACAACCATAAGCACCTCCCTTCTCAAATTATTTCATTGCAAATATTTTCTCTTCCTCCTGCATCTCGCACCCTTTGTGTATCACAACCAGCGTTCCTCTGACCGCATCAAACTTCACTGGCGTTCTATAATTGGTTTACGGGAAAGGAAAGGCGTCGTATTTGTCAATCATGGAATCACGCTAGCGTCATGCTCAAAGTAGACAAGGATAATTATGATGTACGTTTCACGACTTTTCTTTATGTTACACACCGAAGCTCAACCTGCTAACACGTGGCTCCATAGGAAAAATATTTTTATCTTGCGTGGGCAAGGTGTTGGAGCACGTCCTGCTCAACAGGTGGCAAGAATACCTCGAGACAGAAGATCTCTACCCGGAAACGATCATTGGCTTCAGGCAGCATCTAAGTACCCAAGACGCCATGATACAGCTCAAGCACCAGATCATCGACGGCAAAACTGGCGACAACAAAGCAGTACTGGGAGTCGACCTACAGAGCGCCTTCGACAAGGTGAAGCACTCAGCGATCCTATCCCAAGTCTCGAAACTCGACATGGGAGAGCGATCATACAATTACATCAAAGACTTCCTCACGGACAGGATGGCCGAGCTCAGAGCGGGGGACCTCCAAGCACAGGAGAAGAAGCTGGGAAGCACAGGCACACCTCAGGGATCGGTCATCTCGCCGGTGCTTTTCAATCTCGTGATGATAGGAGTGGCCGAAAGGCTCAGGAACATCAAGGAAGTCCGACATACGATATACACGGACGACATAACGCTGTGGGTGGAAGGGGGCAGCGATGCCCACATCGAATCCACCCTACAGGCGGCCGTTGATGCGATCGATGACCAACTCGACGGAACGGGGCTCAGATGCTCGCCGAGCAAGTCGGAGCTCCTCGTCTACCCGCCCGTCAAGCACCGCAAACCTAAGAGCAGCCCGAGAGAGTACGAGACAATCAAAGTCAAGACCAGAGAGGGAAACGCGATCCCAAGAGTCAACAAGATCAGAGTGTTGGGGATGACGATCGAGACGCGCGGCAGAAACGGCGAGACCGTCACCCGGCTCATTGCGAAAGCGGCGAACGCCACGAGACTACTCAAACGAGTCACGAACAATAAAAGTGGAATGAAGGAAGAGAACCTGATCAGACTGATCCACTCGTTCGTCATATGTCACGTAGCGTACGTGGCGGCCTACCACAAGTGGAACAAGAGCGAGAGAAACAAGATAGATATACTCATCCGCAAAGCCTACAAGACGGCACTGGGACTGTTCGAAACAACGAGCACCAAACGCCTCCTGCAGCTAGGGGTGCACAACACGCTGGAGGAGATAGCGGAGGCCCAACGTGCCGCACAGCTCGAAAGACTGTCTACGACCAAGACCGGCCGGAAAGTCCTGGACAACCTGGGAATTGGATATCAAGGCAGGGAGCAGACGCAGCTCTCCGTCCCCGATGAGATCAGGTGCAACATCAGAGTGCACTCGGTACCGAAGAACATGCACCCGGAATATAACAAAGGGAGGAGAGCAGCGAGAGCCAAGGCGCTGATAGACCAGCACGCAGCCGACACACACGCACGCTACGTTGACGCGGCTGAGTATGCCAAGATACACGGGTTCACGACGGTCGTCGTCGACGCGACCGGCACCGTTCGCACGACCGCCAGCACGAGATGCACCAAGGCAGAGCAAGCGGAGGAGGTGGCCATCGCCCTGGCCATCGCCGACCGCGACTGCCACACAGTGCTATGCGACTCGAGGCAGGCGGTGAGAAATTACGCCAAAGGCAGGATAGCGAAAGAAGCTGTGCGCATACTGCAGGCAACCAAAAACGACGATGGCAGCAGACAAGTCAGAATCAAGTGGTTCCCGGCGCACACGGGCGAGGCGTCAGACCGCAACGCCAACCACAACGAGACGGCACACGCCGAGGCGCGCGCGCTAACGGACCGCGCCTCGGTCGACTGGCCGCTATGGTTCAGCACCAAAGACCGAATGACGGAATACGACGAAATAACCAAGGTGTTCCGCCTAGCTCGCAGAACTCTTCCACCCCCTTGCTCGGGGCTCAGTCGAGAGCAAGCCGTTTTATTCAGACAGCTACAGACGGGCTCACTTCCCAGTCCGTTGCTGATGCATAGAATGTATCCCGAGACGCACCCGACAGACAAATGCAGAGTCTGCCGAACGGAGACTGCCGGCTTCGCACGCATGCTGTGGAATTGTACCCAGTATCAGGAAGAAGCTAAGTCTGGGAGGATCCCGCCGCGACTGGAAGCAGCCGCAGGGAGCGACAATCAAGAGGAGCAACTCTGGGCCGTCCAGCAGGTCATCAAGGCGCTGGCCCGGCAGGGAACCAGCGAGCCGGCCATGGCGAGCGGGGACCCAGGCCGCGCGGCCGGTGCCCAGAGGAAGACGTAGGCCCCGTCCGGAGCGCGCGCGCGCGAGCGCGCGTTCTACTGCAGGCCCCGAATAAACGTTTTACCAATCCAACCAATTGTATATTCTGTGAACTGCCGTCTGTGTGATATGCCTGAAATAATTGAGCACTGTTTCATTAACTGCAGAGACGCAATTCTCTTTTTTTTTTTTTTTTTTTTTTTGCCCCGCCGGGGTGGCGCAGTGGTTACGACGCTCGACCACTGTTCCCAAAGACGCGGGATCGAATCCCGGCCTCGGCGGCAGCTTTTCGATGGGGGCGAAAAGCAAGGCGTCCGTGTGCTGTGCGATGTCAGCGCACGTTAAAGAACCCCAGGTGATCGAAATTTCCGGAGTCCTCCACTACGGCGTCTCTCATAGCCTGAGTTGCTTTGGGACGTTAAACCCCACAAACCAACCAACCAAACCAGCAATTCCCTTTTTGGGCGTGCTGCAAAGAACCCTAGTGACATTGTTCTAACTTCGTACAGTGCGTGGTATCTTGCTGTTACACGTTCTGATTACGAACCATATTACATGTTTTTCTTTATTAGACTTCATAGCTAGTGGACGACAAATATGTTGGATCGCAGCACTGAACCTATTGTTCCCCCTATAATCAATTTTATTAAAATGGTCCTGCAACTAAATGCCATTTATAAAGAAAATGGCTTTCAACCAGACTGGTTTTTGCAGATTACATAGTATGTATCTTTACCTGCCTGTTAGTTGCATTTTCTGCTGTGCAACTCAGCAACGACTGAGTGCTTTCTAAATAGTCTGTAAATAGCCCTTTCTGTATAACCGCGTATAATAAATGCCATGTCTGAAAAAAAAAACCCAGGTGTGGCGCATTTGGTCAGAGCGCTCGGCTGAGCATCTAAAATTTGGAGGTTCATTCCTGGTGAAGGCAAAATATATGTATTTATTTTTAACTATATTCCTCACTGTAGACTGGCCGATGACGTCCCCAGGTGATGACGTTGCCATCTCGCGGTATCTCGCGGAATCTCGCGAAGAAGTGTGACAACATTTGTCGTGGTAGGACGTACAGAGTCATGGCCGCGAGTATTAGCCATTAAAGGCTTTCGCCTTAATGCAACTATTGCTTGAATGGTTTCATGCACTTCTGCCCTAGCGGCAGCAGGTAACATATATTCATTTCAAATTTTTGTCCTGTAAGGTCTAACAGGAATTGAATTGCTGATGTGCGTTAAGTAACATCTCTGCCGGGGCAATATGCATGCAGTGGAATGTAGCTTAACAATAATGACTTATACCCGAACACAAATAATGGGAAAAAATAAAAATGGTTACACGTCGCCAAGGACAAAACAAGTATGTATTACTTTTGTTATGCAGAAAAGGGTGGGGGAGCCACGAAATTATTATTTCATATTTTAAGCTCTTGCCAGAGTCAAGTGCAAGTAAAAAATGTGTTGCCAAGGCAAGAAATAAATCTAAAAAACTAAAAATAGCTTGTTCAATTTCTGGAGGCCTGCAAGTGTGTACACCTGTTCATTTAAAGCGGCAAGTACACAAATTTGAAGCGGTGAACCGTGCGAAAATTATCTGTTGTGAAGCGAACGGTAGGACTAATAAGTTTTTCTCGGAAACCGTCACATACTAGTACAAGAGGCAGGTAATTAAAGTTTACCAACGACGCGTACCCATTTATACGTTCGCGCGAGATAGTTAATGTTGGTCGAAGATGTTAAATGTACCATAATCAACTGCATGAGAACATCTCCCGAGAGCGCTTAATTGAAGAATATTCCGAGCTCTGCTGCAGAAGTAAACATCGGTGTAGTTTACTAAAAGTAAACTTAAAGTATATTAGCTCTGCCAACATATCGCGCTTTATTCCATAGCACAATGCTTCAGCGCTAGAGGCTCAATGCGCAACGCCTTTAAGACGAAAACAAAAACACTTGCGAAGCAATATTCCTCTGAGACAGTGACAAGAATGCTACAAGCACATCCTCGAAGGCAGGGAGGCGGAAGTGTGCCGTAAAACAGGAGCGCAACAAAGCAAGCACTTGTATCCATCCGTTCACAGCGGTACCGAATCAGAGAGAAGTGCAATTCCAAGCACCGTTGAAAATATCCAATGGACTGATCTCACTCGGGCAGGCGCCTTTATTCTTCCATCTCGCTTTGAAGACGTCGGAGGCAGACACGCAGGTGTTGCTCACGAAATCCATTTGTGAACGTTCTGTAGCCGATTCTTTTCTCCTGTCGAGTTTTGTTCCGCGTCGCAGTTCGACAAGCTTAGGCCTAACGCTGAGCGAATTCCGCCTCTTGCAGCGCCATACGATATTTAGCGCCGCCTGCTGTTGCAGCATAATCTGTCAAAAGCAAAGCTTGAATATAAGAAAGAAATGAAGAATTGCACAGTAACGCGTAGTTATGCCGGAATGCAGCATTTCAAGCTCACTCCGTCTCATCTTCCGTATTTTATTATTTTTATGATTTTTGTTTCCGGATTCCGTTAAAAGGAGTTTAAGACCCATCATAGCCGCTTTGGTCTTTACGGAGTCCTACATTCCGTGCTGGCGTATTTCGTACCCGATATTACAGAGGTTTAAGGCGGAAGATTGCATTCTAGAGCTCCATTTTCGTGAAATTCGTGTTCAGTGCTCAAAGAGGGATTGGGATGATGTCTGTTCGAAGTACTATCTGCCTTGGTTGCGTCTTTTGTGTTCAGTGCTCAACGAGGAATGGAAACGATGTCTGTTCGACGTGCTATCTGACTTCGTTGTGTCTGTGTCTTGGACGCAAGCAGCTCAGAAGTGTGGTATAACTTGAGAAAGGCTGCTCAGAAGTATATTGTATTCATGCTTGCTGTTTTGTGTAATAAACATGGTGACAGCTTGACAAATCATGACAAAAAAAAAAACACAGCAACACCAATACGAAAATAAGAAAAAAAGACGAACCACAACGCTCTTTTGTCTTTCCTTTCAGTGTGCTTGTGAGAATTAATAAAATAATAATAATAATAATAATAATAATAATAATAATAATAATAATAATAATAATAATAATAATAATAATAATAATAATAATAATAATAATAATAATAATAATAATAATAATAATAATGTGAGAATTGCGCCGTTTTGTTTTGTGACGAGCCACCAACTAACTCAAGATTTGTTATTAAGGTAGTGTTTCTTTCATTCACTCCGACCGCGGCAATTAGCAAAGCTCTCTGCGAAGAATTGTAGCACAACTTTATAGGCACGGCAAAGCTACTATAAAGATATATACGCTGCGCGCGTCTTTACGCAGCATCGCCGGCCTTTTTAACCAAACTTTTCTGGTAGGCATTAAAATCTTAGCTCCTTCGCACATCTCTTATATAATTTGAATGAGTCAATCAATTTCCAGGAAAAAAAAACAGGTGTCGCTTTCAAAAACTAGGTTCTCGAGCCCTGGGAGCCAGCTCGTACATAAACATTTCAACAAGATGCTCCTGCCCTTGCGGCAAAAGTAATTTTGTCACGAGCAAAAGCAAGAAATCCAGCCTCCAGATGGATTTCTGCTGGAGCGCTGCATATACCTTCACCACCTGACGATATGCTGTTGACATCGAGACTGCAGCCCTATGCACGCCCCGCGTTACGAGTGCATCGCCATGTGGTTCAGTAGGACATGTTTTGAAAAGCGAAGGCTTTACGCGGGTTTACATCGTTGCTTAACAGTGTCTTGTTATAGCTTCAACCAATCACACAACGCAGCTTTATAATGCAACGAGGGGCTTGTCTCAACGGTGACCGCGGAATGTGCACGTTATTTCAAAGCTCACCCGCAAAACGTCATAAAATAGGCGTATATAGATTTAAAATTACGTTTACGAAGAAGCTTAGAGCCGAGGCGGTCGTAATACGTTGTATACTCTTTCCTGACTACAAAGTAAATGAGCAAACGAAGTATAAGAACGTACAGCCTTTGTCAAAGGTGTAGAGCACGGGGAGTCTACTTCTGAGCCGTGTAGTAGAGCTGATTTGCCATTAGTGGAGATCTTTCACATAGAATAGGGTAAGGCAAAATTTAATGTTACTCTTAAGACATATAGAACATTGTAAATACTTTACAAGCCGCACGAAGTGACTCAGAAGCAGACGCCCTGGCCTCTACACTTTTGACAAAGACTGTACACGTAATTGCCTATTCCGCTCCTTCGGAGCCCGATGCTTAATGATTGTAGAGTCTCCTTTTGATCATCCAAGAAACACGAGCACCATTTAGCCATGAAACCACTAGGTCTTGTATAAAATAGTGCCCGAGATAGATATATGCTTGATTTCCGCTAAATCCGGAAACTTTTACCTCTGCTTCTGGCAAATTTGGTGGTTTAGAAAACAGTGTATTGTAATATTTTAGGCGTTAGCCGCTCTCTGCCTATATTCCCGAAATATATTGATAGCAACAACCAGAAATCACGAAGAGAAATCTTACAGCTTGTGAACTGATATTTTTAATCATGCAATTCTTATTGTTTAGAGCAAGACAGCTTCTACAACAGGATCTGAAACAGCTGCAGAGCAAACAGAACCGCTTTTCGCCCGAGCCATTAGGTCTCGTTGGTATTGGCGCAGGATATTCTACTCGAAAATAAGGCGAAAACGTTTAACGTACACTGTGCAACATATTGCGTCAGCGACCGATGTCGTTGTTAATGGGGCCAAAAGATGGTGTTACAAAAGCTGTCGTCTAGCGACAAAAGCAGCAAGAGAGCAGATTGCATGCCCAACATAGAGCGCTATGGCTCTTGCCCTTGTATTTCCAACAACAAAGCGGAAGAAGAAAGCTTTCCTTTAGGCTACGGCTCACCACTTGCTCGCATAACTAGCGAGCTCCCATATGGGGCCGGTTTCGGCTGTGTGTATGAAATGTCTGACGCAACTGTTCTTATACACCTCTTCAGTGTTTCAGGTGAGTCCCTTGCTCGTCTTATGTGCGCACACATCTTCTATTCACGCTGGAGGCTGGTGCATCACATGCATTCCGACAGGCGGCGTCTCAACTCAAGATAAAAGTGAAAGTGAACAGCACCGTGAACGTATAACGGTGGAAGAGAAATAATAATTAGATAGCGTAGTGGAGGGTTGCGGTAAAATTTAGACTAGCTAGGAATATTTAACGGACACTGACATTGTGCAGCACGCGGATAGATTTTTCGGTTTGCGTCTTTTGAGATAGAGCCACCGTGGACGAGTTCGATCCATAAAGCCTTGACTCAGCAACAAAGAATCCAAGCCACTTAGCTATCTCAATGGCGAGATGTTAAGTTGTTGCCTTCACAGCTCCAAAGCATTTATATGTGCCACCAGCATTTTAGCTTATTGTCTATCGCACTGTCATTAGTACAACACTTTTTTCGTCTTCATCTTCCATGCGTTCGTTCTCTGGCGCGAACGTTTGCGAATGCCACTGGGACACTCGTGACAGGAATGGCTCTTCAAGTAGCGAAAGGAATTTTACGAATGCAGAATCAGCTTTGTACCTGCTGCGACATGTGAATAGAAGCGGCTAGACGGGGTGTCGCTTAAATACCTCCATTGACTCCTGTCACGTGCGCTGATTGTTTGACAAATAAGATGGGGTACAAAAACTGTCGCTGCGATTCCGTCGACATGGAATTCCAAATTATAGTCGAAAGTATTACGGTGGCTGAATTTTAATTTTCCCGCGTGTATTCGTAATGTGGCCAGCGTTTTGAGCAGCCCGTACATGAACCAACTCTTCATCTTTGGAACGTAGAAGAGGTTGATCACGTGGGTGGCTTCTCATACTTTTTGCGGCCGCTGCCACCTTTGATGCTTCCGTGGAACCTTTACTCCGTTCTTGTAATGAACGTTGAACTTATATGTCCTCTGTATAGCAATCAGCGTTTTGCTACTTTATCCGACATGGAAACTCTGAGTTAACGTGTAGATAGACTATCGCCATCGTGACCTTTTCGATAATTATTTTGCACGTGTATAAATATTTAGTGTCTCTCTGACTGGTTTAATATCCAAATGTGTGATTGATGTAGCCATAAAAGAGAAGCAGATCTAAAATTACTAAATTACTTTACTGTTTCCGCTAGCCCATATGTGTAATTTTAGGCGTATATAGTATATCGAGACGTTCAGTGTTATTGACTGCTTAGCCTGTAGTGTTTTCTGGAAATCAGAAGAAGGTTTAGGTTGACATCTTCTCTAGTTAAGCGTAGCCCGAATGGTTTGTCTTCTTCTTGCATAATAAAGCATTGATTTTGGGTATGTTAATGCAAGCTTAGCAGGTTACAGTACCCAGTGATGACTTTTCAAAAGCTGAGCGGTTATATGAGTTTATGTTCCCGCTTATAGAGTTTAATAATTATATTATGCGATGGTTATAAGTGAGTTCAGAACCATGATGTAAATTCATTGTAGTTTAGAGAACATCAAGGTGTGGGGCACCGCTGCCGGGTTATCGCCGAAAATAAATCTAGACTGGCGAAAAGGAGCTTCTTGAGACTTTAGGGCTTCTTCTCCAAGCTACAATTGAATAACACTCTTGCTAACGTATGCAGCCTGCCGCCATAGCGATAGCAGAGAAATAACTATTGCGTCACTAAATGTTTTATTAGTAGAAGCCAGCAGTATCGGTAGGTGGACGTAAAATGCCTAAGGCACAATGGTGCGGGAAGCGAAACCAGAATATAATATCATTAAAAGCGACATATTAATCTTGTTCTATTTATTTAATGACTACGCGTCACTGCGCCAGTCATTATTTTGCAATCAATGCCCGTGGGTGAGGCTTTCGCGAACATAAGGATAATTTCATTGACAGCTTGGTCATCAGGCTTGCATCGGCAAAGTCGGCAATTATTGGAACGGCGTCCAGTGAGAGCAACGCGTGCGTTCAAGTGCAATGCGCGTGTATCCTGCGGCCGTCCTTCCCGTTTCCAACTCTTACACAATTCTCGTAGGGGTACTGGGTGTACAGAATGCATATTACAGCACTCAGCGCTAGGCTTCTGTTCACATCTCGTGCACTCTCGTCTAATGGGCATCGTTAGTCGCAGGCGCGCCGGAACTTGTGCGGCAAGTTGGCTGCCGCGAAACTAATGTCGTTCACTGTGGGAACGGCGCTCTACATATGCTTGATTTGCTCGTTAGCAGTTCCGATGACCCATTAAGAGCTTTCAGCGTCACCGCGTGCCAGTAATCGAGATTACTGCGGCTGTGTTATTTAGATTTGATTGATGACTATTACTCTCAGATTACTCTGGACGGTGTGTTAAATAGGGGCCAAATATACAGCTTTGTTGCCCAACAATATCAACACGAAGAAGCCTATACCTAGATTAAGAATCAAGTCCTAAAGAAGTACCGAACACAAACATGTTGCTCTTTTTTGCGTATATAGATGACATAACTTTTTGTGACATCTGTAGTGTTCGTGCTTCTCCCGAAATTACTGGAATCGCCACGTTTAATTTCCGTAGCAGAAATTCTCTGCTTCTTAAAGAGCCCAAAACGCTTGTTTCGTCATAAAGATCAACGCGGAAGTCTTAGCAGATTCCGTTTCAAATCACAAGTACAGAAATAGGCAGGTGGCAGTGATATGCATCTACAAGTTTCATGCTATGTTCTGCGTCTGTGAATGATAAAACTTGATCAGATTGCTTCACATTTCTTGCTCCTTCCGTATCGTTAACCGAACCCTTCTCGAGTTTCATTTCCGCTTGAGGATTCTTGGAACTCTGCTTGCAGATGCTGTCTTTAGATTGCTTATTGCTATGCCATCGCAGCCGATACGTTTTCTTACTCTTTCTCGGTACCCCACATATCAACGATGCCAAATAATTTCTTCAAGCTATCTGAACACTACCGTAGGACGACATACTCCTAGGCAATATTCGAAGTTAGTATCTTTTGTGTTTTAATTGCAAGAAATTCTGTTGGTGGACTTATGAATTGTGGTTTCGGTTGCTCTTTTTATTTTGAATTCCTTGATTATACAAAATGAAGAGCTGTCTGTAAACTCCGCGGGAAAATTTGCAGTCGCCGCTATGTCATGATAATGAATCCAGCGGCGTATATTTCAATTGAAATGCATTTATTGTCAGGCGGCTGTGATATATTGCTGGAGCTGATGTCAACATAGGGGTTGTAATGGCCCATTTGATGCACATAAAAGTCAAGCTCTTATAGGTTGTTATGCGATCGCACCAAGTGCTAAAAAACTAATTAGGGCGTTTCAGACAATAATTAGCAGAAACTTGCAAGCACTCTTGAATGAACCTACGGATACCATCTCTTCTTGCAGTGTAACGAAGTGCGATTAAATAGCTTTACAGAGCCATTACATGTTGAGAAAATGCCCTTCATCAAACTTTTTGGCTATGCAGTTTGTGTACGTTCATCCTGTCTTGAAATGCACTCTGTTAGCCTGACAATATATTTGTTTCTTATTATCCACAAGACACGCTTGTGCAGGCCCATTTCAGTTTGTGTTGATGCAAAGATCCATATTGTGGCCTTTTTTTACGGCTTACTTGCTCCATTTTGGAATTTAGTTCTACCCAAGGTACTCTTTCCCTGCTCAGCTCTCTACACAGTCCGCACTGTATGGTGTCTTGATATCGATACCTATTTCCGTGTACGGAAGCACTGTACATGGAGTTTACCTTTTAACTAATAAAATATTCGAGTTAAGTACTTAAGTCTGCTTAGCAGCGCTAGTTGGAAAACACTGCGAGTTTCATCGTGCCGGTTGGTGAATTCGGCCAATATTACTGTGGCAAACTTCGGGCACAGTTGTCGTGATAGTTAATATGCAGGGCATATTTACTAAGGTTAACAGCAGGTTTGGAGAAAATAAAACTTCGTGTAGACGACGATGTTCATTGTACAGCGCGACAGTTTGTTGCAGTTGACAATTTGATGAAGACGACCATGTTGTCTGCACGCCGCGAGAGTGTGCTGCAGTTTCACAAGAGGCCTGATTACGCGGAAGCGATAGTACAACCTCATGTTTAAGCAGAAAAAAAAGACTGCAGTGATAATGCAGTGCTCTCGAGCTTGTTCTGTTCGTTCTGGCACACTTTGTTTCGAAAACCTGTAGCGATAACGTTTTTTTTTTCTTTACTAACTGTTTCGTGCGGACAAGTACTGTCCAAAAATTCTTTACATGCTACTCATGTGTCCAGTTTTTACTCCGCCTCCGGCGTGCTCAGGCATGTGTTGTTCGCATAATTTTTTTTATTTTCGTGCTTACGAAGCTGATAAGCAAACTATCAGTCATCGGGGATTGCGCCTTCCAGAAAACAATCATTGGATATTGGTTTGCACACAATTGCAGCGCACCACAATTTTCATGCCTCTAACTCTGCGACAAACGCGCTCTGTACGGTTTCCAACTGTCCCAATCTGTCATTCATATCACACTTTATGTTTCACTCCTTAGCGGTTTTCTGTTGTTGAACTTTGTTCAATTTATTGCCTTTTTCACCTTTCTTTGTCTTGTCTTTTTTTCCCCCTAAATATTTGTCTCGCTTTTTCTCCCCTTTTTTCTCCCTCTCTTTCACAAGCTAGGGCGGGCGCTCCACGCCTCTTCAAGATCCCCCTTTTGTTGTTGAGCGTCGGTGTTCCGTTTGTACGAGCCGCGGCAGGCAAAATCGCTGCCTCGCCCATTTACTGGTCTTTTTTCACCCTCTCTGTGAAGAGCTATTAGAAAGGACTTGTGTACATATACTTTACGTTCACTATTGTTGACATTCACTGTTACGTTTTTAAATTCCTGCTGATTCATCTCTATAATAAGTAATAAGCTGTTATCATCTGTTATCTGCTGTCTGCGACATATATATACGCGCTCGCTCGCGCACGCACGCGCACACACACACACACACACACACAAATATAAATATAAATATATATATATATATATATATATATATATATATATATATATATATATATATATATATATATATATATATATATATATATATATATATATATATATATATATATATATATATGAACAATCAGAAATTGCAAAGTTGGCTGCAATTTAAGAATATTTATAAAGTGTCCACCCAGCTCAGCATTATTTATAAATGAACACCAGTGATACATGCAAAATTTTGTTTCTGTTGGACAGCAGAACTAGCCACGCATTCTGGTTAAACACATACCTTGATCCAAGCCTAGCAAGAATAAAATGCGACAAGCTCTGTTATATAGAATACCCTGGTATGGGTCATGTTGGAATTACTTTTGTATATATTGAAGATAAATTCATTTTAAAAACCATTTTCGCCAATAGCCGATGTGGGATCATTGATGACCATACCTGATTCTTCAGTGTCCATGTCTCGCTGTTGATTCCGCATGGGTAACGCATCAGAATTTTTGCAGGCTAGCCTTAGGACTCTACAGGGGCAATAACGAAATCGCTAAAGGGTAGACACCAACGCGCTGGGCCTTTCGAATACGTACTCCAAAACGTATGATTCAATAGTGAGTGACTCTAGCATGTTTTGTTATTCCCTTGTAGAAGGGGGATAAAAATAAATTCGAGAAACGATCACGTAGGCTTAGTAGAAGGTTTCCTCCCTCTCATTCCTCTATTCCCTTTTGGTGCAGCCGATATAAGCTTTTCTTTTCTTTTGCTTTTATTGCGGGTTATTTTCTCAATACCATAAATTTTTCTCAACTGCTTACTTTTATCACTTTAATTGCGGGTTATTTTCTCGATGCCATAATTTTTTCTCAAATGTTTACTTTTTTCACCCCTCCTTCGTTCCTTCGTTTTTGTGGATTCTTTCTTTTATATTTTTGGTTACTAGTCATTATGTTATTTCTAGTTTGACAGACTTATCAAAAACTCAGTCGTGGTCTATAAATAAACCCTGCTGTATTTCGCACGCCAAGCACATTGTTGCGACGCCTACTTATACTACCAGGCAAGGTGCAGATGGCCCTTAAGAAGAGCGCATTAGCTTAAACTCATTTTTTGTTTTACTCTTCTTGATCAATGCGCTCTGGAGGACGTGTATATAGGCGCCAGTATAACACTTCAACAACGGCCAATATGAGGCGAAGTTATCCTTACTTTTATGTTGGCCAGTCTGAACAGGTTTCGCCTCGAAGACTGATTATGTGAAGGGCCTGTATGTACACTCGAGAAAAATATATTAGCATCAATCGCGTTAACTCATAAAATCTAGTGAGGACGGTAATGTGGAGGCGAACTTGGAAATCGGTGGTCGTCATCACACGACACATGCATGCTAATTCGTAGTAGTTGAGATGATTTGACGTAAAACAACGTTTTTTCGGTATTCTAAGCTATCGTTTGTCGCTTATGACAATCGCTCTGCTTTGGTTTGTCGGCAAATTTCTTTGACACATTTCCTTTATACTAACAGCTGTAAGCATGTATTTCTAGTGCAACGTCCGTTAATATACTCAGACGCACATACGTAGCAGCAAAAGGCTGCTTTCGGCGCACAGATAGGCTAGGCACTGCCACTCTCCGTCATCAATTAGCTAGCGGCTGTTGACTTTCCCAAGGCTGCACTGTGTTACGATCAGCAGAAGGAAGCTGATGATATGGCGCTGGGTGCCTCTTATCTTTCTTCCTGCAGCCACCGCATCTGCAACCAACGGGCAGCTTGATAAATGATGTGGAGAGAGGAAAGCTGTTCTCGCCGGGTCACCCTGTCTTCCGCACCATAGGAGCGGAGCTCAGCAAAGAAGCATCTAATTACGCAGCAGCCCGACGATATAAACTCTGGGGTTTCCATGACCCACTACTTTAGCACCGCACACAGAATTTTCCCACCTCTCATTTCTAGCCTCTCCTTTTTTTCTTTATTTCACATTTGCATTGTTCCTTACTTTCCATGCTTCATTTTCCTTCCTTCTTTGCTCCGTTTGTTTTCCTATTGCGCTTTTTCATCTACTTTTTTTTGCCAATGTTCATTCTTTTCCATCTTATTTGTTCCCGCCTTTCTTTCTTGTGTCGCTTCTATACACTTTGCGCATTTTTTCCACCTCTCCTTTCTATTACATTAATTTTTCCCTTACGTCCTGCCATGGGGGTTTCTATCTTTGTTTATTAATTTATGCTTCTCGGTCATCTTTTTCCTTCTTTGGGGATTCATCTCATTCCTTCTTTTCTTCCTTTTCACTTGTTCTATTTCTACTTCCCATTTTTTTATTTCTTCCTCTGTTTCTTTCGTATTTTATCGTTCTGGTTACATTTTCTTCATTCCCTAGCAATGTTGCGCCGGTTCAATGCTAGCACCGCAAAGACCAGTGCAGACTCGACGTGCGTAGAAAGCATTCCTGAAATAATCGACCATATTACGGCATTTCTATGCGGCGGAGCTTCACCAAATCAAATGAGTAAAAACCGATTTTACATTGAAAAATTATGCTGTTGATAGCGACAAGGATGACAGCTTCAGGAGTCAAAAATGAACACTAAGCCTTCGCGCAATTAGCAATTAAAATGCCAAGGTGATATTGTTTTTATGGACGTGAAAAAATAGGCTTGCTTTTGTTTTAACCGCAGATAATTAGGACATTATGGATTAAAACCGCCAGTTTCCTCTGAAAATAATTTAAGCGCAATTGTTTACTTGTTGTGGTGCTGGACGGCGAAATTTGTAGCAAGGCACTGTGGACAATTAGCTTCCCACTATGGGTAGAACCGAACAAAAAGTTGAAGCGTAACCCTCTTTCCCCTTGCCCCTTCTTGAGGTTATCATATTTGGCGATCTTCCTCTTTCACAGCGCGTAAATTATTTCGTCTACTTCCTATTCAGTAAAGTCTTGCTGCAAACCGTATTCCGTCTTTGAATTTCTTGTGTTTTGTTTAATTTATAAGCTGAAAACAGCTTCTAAACATCCCTCCTTCCAAGCTGCAGATTGCTGAAATTATTAGGCAGCACTACCTACGATACTATCTGCTTCACCATCACACTGAACAAAAATATTCTTTCCGTTCGTAACGTTATTTTGTTTACATTCTGTCAAGAGCACTTTTTCTCATTACTAACGCTTGTGCATTTCTTGTCCGTCCTATATATCAAGACGGTGACCGAGTATGCAATTAATTGCCGTAGCATTGTAGTCTAGTGTTACGTCATTGAAACTACGTAATCAACCTCACTTAAGCTAACGTGGTGACCATGGCGTATTAACTATTGTGGTCAAGATGGTGTGCCACTATAGGTAGGACGTCATTCGCAAGTAATCATAAAATCATAAGGTTAATCAGACGCAATTATTCCATAACCACTCAATGTAAACCAATGTGGTTCACCACTATGTCCATGGCGTCTCACAAAATTGCCACCATGATGGTGCACCACCATAGGTACAACGTCATCACACCACGCGACCATCAAGCAAAACCACCAGGCGACGGCGCGCCACTATAATTAATAATGTTGATGCTACCACAGGTTCGCCCTCGCGCGCGCTCGGGCGCTGAGCCAGTGGTTGTCCCCTTTGGTGTCGTTCCCTATATATATGCTAGCCAGACGGCTGCCGAGATATGACCATTTAAAGCCACTGTTGATGTCAAAATTGTGGCCCACCAACTTCGCGCAGAGGATTCGGAGCGGCGGCAAGCTACTAAGTGCGATATTAGGCACAGATTACTTGTCCTGTTTAGACCCAGCGTGTTTGAGGGATTCGCACCGTCACCCTCTGGTCTTCTAAACGGTAATGAGCCGGGGTGACATTCGGAGGGCCGTTGCGGCTGAACCAGTGGTGACAGAGGGACGCCATTTTGCCGCTTCGCGCTGAACAGGGTAACATCAGAATTTGGAACATCGGAGTGAAATTAGGACATAATGAAAATAAGGCTACCGAATATAAAAAAGACGGTTTGAAGGGATTCATGACGGCCTTTACGAGAAATCCATCAAAGGGGGGGTGGGGCATTTTTTTCTCAATAGGTTCTTGATCAGGCGGCTGTATGTCGTGCCTGTTATGCCAAAGTGGTATGCAGCCCCAACGTTTAAGATCTTCAGCACGTGCTAGTGTTATGTAAATTCAGTCTTATGCGAAACTGATGTTCGAGTTTAGCGTTCCGTACAACTTTGCTTGTGTTGATTTGGTGCCAGCGGAGACCGGCGTACTGCGACCTGGTTCACAGGGTATCGTAATCGGAAGCGTCGTTCTACTCGCTAGACACTTCGTGCTCAGAATAGCGCAGGTGCAAAATTATATAGTTAGTGGAACAGCGCGAAGACACAAAACACACAAGAAGAGAAGCACAACAGACGAGCGCTGACTCAAAACTAACTTTTTATTAGGAATAAATCGGATTCTTATACAAAAAATATGTCACATAATGTTTGCAAAGAACGAAACCCGTGACAGGACAAATTCAAGAGATATGTTTTTTCTTCATCAACCCCTTCTACTACTTCAATGCAAATTTATGTTGAATACGAGACAGAGGCAAGGGTTCTAATTCCTCGGTGTTTCTGATGCATCGGTCGAGGGCATGGGCAAGAGCTCTGGATTTTTTTACATTATAAATGGCACAACCTTACACTACCTAAAATCACTTCGCAGAAAGTCATGATCTGATATTGCATTTTAGTGCTCGCGGTTGTGAGTGGAATATATCTACGTGAACCTTGCAGGAGCATTGCGCTGTGTGCTGACGTGTCTGAATAGCTCCGCATATTGGTATGAAATGAAGCCCGGATCAATACCGTAGGTGTCCCTGAAGGCGTTGAGGGCGACAAGTGAAATATTTCGTTAAAAATGTAGCGTCCGCGCCTACACAGTCCTAAAATCTGCAGCCAGCTGCAGTGAACGACGAGGAAAGTTGGCTGAGCGAAGTCCAATCGAGATCTCAGCCTGTAAAACAGTTATCTACGAGGTTATATTTTATTCATATTTTAAAACAGCTCGTTTTTACGTGATTGAAATGGATGCAGCTGAAACTAGATTGCCCCGTAAATGAAATATCTCTTTCAGTTATGTATTTTTATTTGTATTGCACTGAACTAGGCACTGCTTTAAGGTTCTTTCATAGTGGTATTCGAATAAGCATAGCGCCGCGAACCGCATTCCATAAGCATTATTTATTATCATCTGGCACTTAGGCTCCTAAAACAAAAACGAAAGTTTCGATGCATTGCAGTTCTTGAAGTGTTTGAGCACGATGCTCTGAGAAGTAGCCAATATTAAAGAAATATATATTTCGATATATCTCGCAAATTTCCTGCTTGTGGTGACATTTTTCAAAAATATGTTTGCGCTGAAATCAGGAGATTGTTTTTTATTTTGGCATTCACAGGTGCTCGAACAGGTCAAATTAAGGTAACGGTAATGATAATATTGTGTGTTATAAAATCGGTGCACATTTTTGTTGAGTAAGCACAGCACATAGAAAGCGTGCGCGTGGTGTCGCGTAGACGGTTTCAGAAGATAGAAGAAATGTCTCCCTCTGCGCATGAGGAGAGCACGTAACCTTGCGTGCATCGGCGTTACTCCCTTCTCATTACTCGGCGGCGACGATGACTCATCCTGCCGAAGAATCAGCTGGACGTCTCCAGAAGGTTCGGCCGAAGGTGACCAATTACGACGCGCATCTCAGCGGGAGGAAGAGAGAACGTTTCTACATTTAAAGTTACCTGCAAGTTTGCACCGGCCCTGACGCGTTGTAACTGTCAGATGAGGCGTGCCCTATTTATTGAGGTCGCGTCGCTTCGGCAAGCCAGCCAGTGTTAAAGCCAGTGTTGCAGCGAGAGTTGCCATGCTACTGCTCGGCTCCCGGGGTCAACCACTGGTCGGCAATTCCACTGATTTGCGAGGGTGCGGCGCACGTCCACAAGGTTGTCACATCCTGATTCTCTAGACGTCGATCTGCGACAGCGCCCGGTGAGCAATTTGGTGTTTATTTGTTCTGCTTATTTCGTGCATTGTTTACTGCTTTGAAGCCTCTTAGTTTTTTTATTCCAGCCCCTCTGGTTGTATTGCCTTTCGGTGAACTTCTTGCCTTTGTATTCTTATTAGTGTTGATTCCTCTGTACCTTCTTTTGCTGTGCATGACGTTTGTGTCGTTAACTCTGAATCCAACCCTTTCTTTTTTGTGTTGAACCTGCGAAAGCTGGGCAGCAAACGGCCAGCCTCTTCTCTCAATAGATATAGAGGACTTCTGGCTGAGCTTACCTTGCTAGTCGAGGGCATCTTCTTTGAGACCGGGACAGCTATTCCCATATACTGTAAGGGTGTCTGGGAGTGCGCGCACCAATAGTGCTGCATCGTTAATAACCTATAATTATTAATTAGTGAAACACTGAATATCTTTGGTCTGAAATTCAACAAACATCAACTCCTGTTATTGTGTCGCAGGAGTTGCTAGCAACGATATTGGCTCTCATATAATCCACCAAATATTTCCTTTAAAGTTAAAGGTGGAGATACGCAAGTAAGTGTGTCCTCCGCCCATAAAAAGAGAGCGAGTGTTTTCTTTCATATTTTAGGTGCTCTTTACTATTACTGAAATTACTTACTTACACTCGTAAACCATGTAGTTTTACTTGGCTTCAAAATTACTTTTCTGAAGCTGAAATCTCATGAGATACTCTGTGCAGTAAAAATGCAGCCCAACCTTGCCCAAACAGTGAAGATTTTACCAAAATATTTGTGATTCCTCGCCGAAGCTTTAAATAACTTAGTGTATATTTCATTGCTGAATATTGAATTGTTTTCAGTGCCCCCAAACTTTCACGCAGATATGACGAGGAAAATCACAGTTACCCTTTGTGGAATCATTCGCTATACACTCCTGTGGGCAATTATGCTAGCTTTCCCTTGTTCCATGCGCAGTTTCCTTTCTCTCTTCCCAGCCTGGTTGCGTAGTTAAAACTATTTGAAAATATGCTTTGTGCGCAAAGCGGCATGAGGACAGCCAGATTTCATGGAGCCAGCCAGTCGTTATTAAATTAAAGAAATATCCGTTCCCGGAGGCTGCTGTCTTCCCGCCTTTATTCTCAATATGTGTTAACAACAAGACACTCCTCTGAGTAAAAAATATGTGATCCGGCTCAGTGGCGCGGGCAAGTAAAACACTTTCTGTATCCCCGCCGGCGCTGCACGTCTTACTTTACTGCTGCCTCTATTGGTTTCGGAGGGACAAGACAACGCAGGTAAATATCCTAAATATTAGTGGCATTTGCCCGGCGATGCCTCTGGCGACATATTCATTTCAGTCGCGTGACTGATCCCCATGATGGCTTGAACATCAGTTTTTTTTTTGCATAGTTAAAGCAGTCAGTTGCCTACGGTATTTTCCTAAAAGCTACCCAAGCTAGATATCATGCCAACCTCAGCATTATTCACGCGTCCGAATTGAAGGCATGGCAGGAGGCAACATCTCGAGAATAACACACTTTGCTTTAAATTTTCTGAATTGCTATCTTGAAAAATGTATACTAGAGTTAAAAGCTCACGCGGGGGTGCAGAAAACGCATGTTTCGCATGGTGTGTTTATGCTGAAGATTCTTCAAAGCACGCGAATTGCCGGCGCTTTGAAAGCTCGAATTGTTCTCAGTGCCATAGGACGTGACTAGAACGCACCCTGCAAGGAAAAGCGACATTCAGGTTTCTTTATAACACGCAGAATTCGCAACCGCCATGAAGAAGAAAGCACGGAGCGCCTTTGACTTCGCTTTAATGATACTCAAAAATAACGCCGGTGATGAAGCTATAAATTCGGGCCTCCACGCATTGCTTTTGATAGCCATGCGGCTTTAAGAGAGGAACCTACGAATGGCTATGGTGCGTGCCAGCGGTTCTTCTTCATGCCTTTATATACAACTGGCGCATCTAGGAAGGAGCTGGCTTAATGAGGAACTACGACCCCATTTACGAACGTTTTCGGCATGCTGTGAATAGCTCTATCTTCATAAGTTTTGCAAGGAACTCCATTATATGCGTACATATTCCGAGTTATAAATCACCATAACTGCCCGTTTGTAACACCATGGACCCCGAGAGCTGCCTCATTTAGGCACATATACAGTCTTCTAGCCCTTTTCGTGGCAGCTCGAGGCGTCTAGTGAAGTTTGTTTTTGTACCGTTTTAGGATAAAATATAAGTACGTGCTCTTTGTTAACGGTAGTATTTTTAACCGGCAGAAAATTCTCGTTCCAATGGTTGCCAGAAAGCCACATTTAAAGCGTTATCTTCAAAGTATGCAGACGTGCAAGATATGTAGCATAACGGAGTTATATACAAGTATAAAGGCTTACTGGCCGCCACCAGCGCACGTTTTGTGCGAGAGGCCAAGTATTGTGTGTAGCCACTGAAAATGCAATAAAGATGTCTGGCAGTGCGGTGTATATCAAAGCAAGGTGTTCTCCTCTATGTAAATCTTTGTATCGTAGGTAACCCGTAGCCCAAAAATAAATCTTTAATCACCGGTTCCTAAGCGCTGCGTCTATATTACGTTCAGGTATGCCATTTGCTTCCATGGGCGACAAGGAACGTGTGCTGGTAAATGGAGCATTTATATCGGTTTCTTAATCGCCAATAAGAGGTTCGCTCGAAAAGGCCATATTTAGTGCTACGCAAAGACTAAAGAAATAGATGCCCTTGTTTCGTTCATTCTTGCGAATTGTTTTCTGTTACGATCAGCTCTATACAATACAAAGAAAGAAATGCTACGCAGGCAGGTCTACTAAAGAAAAGCTATACAACCTGAAGAAAGACCGGAGGATATATTTGCCACCGGTTAGATCCCTGAGTAAAAAGGAATCGTACGACTGGAGAAGACTCCAAGCTCGAAATTTTTTTTCGCCCCTGTGGAGGAGTCGGACGGGTGCCAGGGTGCGGAAGAGGGACGGTGCAGAAACCGAAATTTGTAAATTTTGCGGCCACGTGGCAACATTAGATCACATAATATGGAGATGCGTTCCTGCCCCAGGGCGTGACGCGATTAAAACTAGCGATGAATGGGAGACCACGCTAAGAAGCTCCAACGAAAAACCTCAGCGATTCGCCGTCCGCCTGGCGGCCGAGGCTGAAGACCTCTTCTCCTAGACGGGGCCGAGTGTCCTCTGGGCGCGGTGCGACAGACTGCCTCCCTGGACGCCTGCGTGCGGACCCGTAGGTGGCTGCCACGCCATATTCGGCGGAAATAAATGTTCTTCCTCCTCCTCCTCCTCCTCCTCGCTAATGAACGCAGTATAGCTCACTATGCATTGAATGTGGGTATTTGATCATTAAAAACACTTCTTTCAGTGACTTCTTTTTGTAATGCTGGTAAAAAGATGCCATGTGGAGTCACAAGGAACACCTCGGCTAGTAGTTGTCATTTATAATTTTATTATTACTGTGCGCTTTAAAAAGACCATAGCTGTGAGAGCACACATCATTAACACATTTCGAATACTACAACGAACCAACCGATGATCTTAAATGTGAAGAATAGAAATGCAAAAGAGCAAACACTACACGGGAATGCAGCGGTACGAAGACCACACCTTTATTTACCTTCATCGAGCAGGTATTTTTTAGACCCTTAGCTATCCGGAGTTAATTTGCGAGATTTGCGTTATTTCTCGTTACTCCTAAATTACGGTACCTGATGTATCTGCAGGTGGCGCTACGCAGTCTTGCGCCACATGTTCCATTTTTCGCAGTGCTGCAAGCATTGTGGGTTTCACTGTCGTGCCCAGGCAAAAGAGCGCTAAGCTAAGACAAACTCGCGATGCTCATTGAGCATCGTCTGTATATTCATAAAGTTCCATCTGCGCTGCTCCTTTGTTAAGCCTAAGTTAATGCGCAATACATACAAGCCATCTCACTAAAGACAGAGACCACAGCCATGCCGGTTAGGCTGTCGACCCCATCGAATAACGAAGAGCTGGACGAACTTCCTGCTGAGAAACTTAAAGGTGCGGAAACCAGCTAACATCGAAGCGGCGGCAGCAACTACAGCTGCGACTGATGGCTAACGCACGTGAATCTTAGTTCATGGATAGTTTAAACTCTATATGTTTTTCTGTTTTTCGATTTTCTAGCTACTGAAAAACGTCAGATTTACCAGAAACAGACAGCTTCATAGTACGGATCAGTCTGGGCCTGCCAAACAACTACAGGCGGTGCTCAACTGGTGACAGTTTGCTTCTCGGTACTGCGCTTACTTGAACCACCCACATTTTAAATTAAACTTCTGTCACTGGTTTCAAGCTGAAGTATTTTTCGGCTCATGAGTGACGTCGAGAGGAGGAGGAAAATTTTTATAACCTTTACTACTTTCTTCTTGAGCGAAAACTTGTAACCCAGCCTTCCTCATGCCGCCGCCATTCTGTAGGCGTACTAGAGAAGCTGTCACCTGTGTAGCGGGAAGGTGCTCGTGAAGCGATCTCAGGAAAAGGTTTGTTGGTTCTCATCCCAGAGTGCCGTTCAACACGGCTATTTTCTCGGCACGCTCGATAAGCCAGCGCTGGCTGGTTGACTTCGCGCAGGCGAAAACATGTTCCCTAGAGCACGAAGGGCCATTGACATAGACTGCCATCTGAACATGTCCGCATGAACTGACACTGACAAAAATCTTGTCGCTGCCAGGAATCGAACCACTGAACTCCCACTCCACAGTGGAGCTCGCAAGCCACTACTCCATGCTGATTGTTTGATGAATACTATCTCTCCTTGTGTAGTGTAAAGGCACCGTATGGCGCTGCGGAAAAGAACAATGCAAGTTAGTGTGCCGATTTGGAATATTTAGGCTCTCGAATGTTTACGGCATGCAGAGAAAGCGAAACTATGATGAGGTGTATTTAGTTGATACATATATATCTGATATCTTCTGCCAATGAGGATCAAAGCATGAATTGAAGAAAAACTAGGAGGATGCCTATTTTGTCATCGCTGAACCAAAAGCGGTAGCATAACCTCGTTTCGAGCAACCATTAATGATAACGATAACATACATTCCACCCGTGTCATGCGGCACCTTACAACGATCATAAATGAACATATCGCCAGTTGTAACACCAATCTTGTGGACCGTTTAGAATCTTTCATCTTCGGATGCAGCCATCTCTGTCTCTCCAAAGGGGTCTTCCCTGTATTTTTTCAACCTCCAAACCGTAGCAGTTTGTAGGTAGCAGATTGCAGTTGGACTTGCACTAACGTTGGCCTTTCCCAGGTGGCTTGTGCAACTGTCCTTTGGCAGGGGAGTGTATAAGCCTGTCTTACACAAACAGTTCTTGCCTGAGAATGCACTAAACACGTTACAAGCACGAGATTCTGCTAAAGAACTTTGAGTATCACACGGTCAGGAATTGGGCGCAATGAATTGCCGTAAGCGTGAAACTACTGTTTAAAAAATGTTTGACCGTCAAGAAGTGGAGAAGGGCTCAGGACCTATGTATTACCAAGTTAGTTTGCTGGTAGTACACATCAACGTCCTTCACGAAGCGGTGAATGCACGATTTGTATCCTGGCATTACCATAAAATGGACTATTTTACTTAGTAAAATGATAATTGAGATGTAAAACATTTCATCGTTTGCGCTTTTACTCAAATAGATATCTGCGAAACCAATGGCTCCCTTCTTTGTTAAAGAAGCCATATCAATGACAAGCTCAACAGAACTGTTTTTGTTTTTACATAATGACAGAAGTATGGTTCTATACTACGCAAGTGAAATCATATGGTGTAGCAGGAACACAAGTTAGTGTTTACAATACGAATGTGGGTAATCGTTTCAGCCGTTACAATAGCCGTTGCTTACACTCGGCGTAGCCTGACGTCTAGAAAATACCACTTTAAGAGAAACTAGGCTCAACGAACGTATAATTTTGAAGCGCGCAGGACATTCCATGGAAAACTTTCGACACTAAGAAAAATATATGGGGCTATTTTGAAACCTTAGCAATTCTGAATGGGCATAGTTTCAGTTGGGGTGTTTCTCATGCAATGGCAATCTGATATCCGTTTGAAATGCAATATAACTTAGCGTCCTGACAAAGTGCCGGGCTAAATTTTGTATTATTCGGACATTCCGTTGTTACCCTGAATGGTCGCTCCCTGCAATGCGTGGCGTACTCATCTTTCCCTGTCTCCTGCCTCATGTGGTGTTGAGGTGATCAGATGACTTGCCTGTTTGTTTGCTTTTTTGACAACAGCTCTTCCCAGTCTCCCAATGACCTTTTCCTATTGGCACCTTTCGGCGTGACTACGGGACACGCTTGGTCAGAGCGGGACCGAAAGGGACCACTATAAGACATCGCAAGATTTAAACACTATTGTCATTGTCTACCGGCCTGTTGTCCGCACATCCCCGTCTGATCTCAAGCTCTCCCGTTCAGAGTCCTGTTACTTAGAGGGCTCAAGCCTGTCGTTCTGGGTCCAACGATCCCTGACAGGCGTACCATTCGTTGGTTGCCCATTATTTTTCAAAAAATGCCTTTCTGTCTCTGCGAGCGATCTCACATCACGCCACTATGTCCTGGCGGAGCGCAATCCTGTTCACTTCCTGCTCCCAAAGAAGTCTTTCCCATCGCGCACCTCCGGGACAGAGTAAAAAAGTATGTGTGTGTGTGTGTGTGTGTGTGTGTGTGTGTGTGTGTGTGTGTGTGTGTGTGTGTGTGTGTGTGTGTGTGTGTGTGTGTGTGTGTGTGTGTGTGTGTGTGTGTGTGTGTGTGTGTGTGTGTGCGCGTGTGTGCGCGTGTGCGCGTGTGCGCGTGCGTGTGTGTGTGTGTGTGTGTGTGTGTGCGTGCGTGTGTGCGTGTGTGTGCGTGTGTGTGTGTGGGGGGGGGGTGTGCGCGCGCGCACTGATGAAAGACAGAGTTCAATTCACAACGGATTTATGACCCTACACGCTTGCTTCATTACAGCCAATAGCTCTCCCCCCTGCGGATTTTGCGCCCTGCGGTGTTTAAGTGTTCGTGTGGTGAAAGCTGATTATGGCCTCGGCTCACGCCAAGCTCAAGGCGTCGATGTTTGGCGGCCTGTGCCCAGTGTAGAAACCACAAACTCTATACATTTCATATTGTTTCTTTGCCGCATAGTACCACAAGCTTTTTTGGCAGCGGGTGGGATGTGATTTGCTTCACAATAGTTGGTTGCTGAGATCTGTGTCAGCAAAAATTTAGTCAGAGCAATTACTTTGTACCAGCTGCTAAGCTTTGTGTGAAACGTTTGCACAACGCCCAGACTGAGAAAGGAAACGCTAGAGCTGAATTTTACCGGTATTATGTTTAAAAAAGCGCTTTGTTTGCCGGTGCAACCCACGCAGATTATCATGCAAGTAATGACCTATGCAATGAAGTTGTTAATTTACTCAGCTTCAAGGCTCCGAGGCATTTCTTAGGAATGTGTGTTCACCTGACGTAGGTTCAAAAACAGATGTTAACGTTGTTTATTTGTTTTTCAAACAAGTTACCTACTTTTCATTTTTGATATTGTGTAACATATTAGCTTGTTGAAAAGATAGACTGCTTTCGGCGCCTTTAATACTAATAGCATATATGATGCAGTTCTGCTTCATTTTTTTGCAGCTCAGTACCCATATCTGAAATCACCGCTTATTATGTAGCCAGTAACTCATGATAAGTCGTGTTAAAACATAGTCAAGGCCATTTCTATTCATATTTTCTGGTTTGCTTAGACTTCAGTGCGAAATAATTATGGACATTCTCGAGTATTGGCGTCAGCGGTGCAGCAGTGCGGAAGGTAGCAGAATGCTTCCTAAAGAAATGCTTTATTGGGTTCTGTTGACCCGAAAAGAAGTAAAAAAATAATTCAGCGGCAACAGCATCAATAAATGAGCTCAGAGGTTGGCCTGGTCATACTGTCGTCGAGGCTGAAATTTTTTCCAGTGCTGATGCATTGTTCACGGCATCCTATTGAGCAGTGGTCTACCGGGCATCTTTGATGCATCGCTGGATAAAAACTTGGCCCCCAATGTTTGCTCTAAGGCTTGGCCTATAATTAGCGAGATGCGCAGCCATTTTGTCATTTCTAACATTGCGTGATGCTTCACTCGCCAAGACAGTGTCCTGCGTGGCGATCTTTTGCCCTGCGGTTAGAAGCGAGCGTGCGGAGAATTTCAGCGTGGACGACAGTTGAAAAGTCATGAAGCTTTTTGAAGGTTAAAACCAGGTCGCCCTAAATTGAGACTTAATTAACGCTTAGATGAAGGACAAAATTTAGTAAGGGAGTTCACAGGTGCTCTAACAGACAGCATTTGGGAGGAGGCATGACCAATTGGCGATTGTTATTTGGAGCTCTAGGGGCGGAAGGCCATATATCCGGTCTCGAAAACTGCTCTGGTATTTACATTAACGGTATTTCGTTTATATTACCCTCTTTGTGCGGTCTAAGTATTCGCATCTCCTAGTTCTTTTCTGCTGTTCGTATGCGAGACTATGCCTCATGGCCGAGACGTAAAATACCCTCACAATGATTTCTGCCGGACTGTGACGTTATTCAGATGGACTGCAGTCTCAGAGAAGCATCGTAGCAAAGTTCCTCGAAACAAACAAAACGACTATCACTCAAAAATAAACGGTGGTGAGATAGAATGAAGCTGCCATCATGGTGGTTAGCTCAGACCCACATTAAAGCGTTATTTTTGGCGATTTATCGGCTGTATGCAACCGTTTAATGTGTTACATTGGGTGGTCCTACAAAAGCGAGGTATTACATTACTTCAATGTTTAGCTAAAAGTAGGGCTCTTAATAGGCACTATCATAAAGATATTTTAAGTAACCTCAAAGATTATCTGTGCTAGTTTGCCGTATTAGGTAGCTCTACCACATAGCCATATTTCTTAGTAATATGGATTAGCACTACAAGTGCTACTAGTTCATAAATAACTACGACAGTTACTTCGCGACAATTTACAGTATTCATACCGTAGTTCTATCGCATGATCTCTTAGAATTCCATAGGCGCTCTCTCAGTGTATGTTGGTGCGAGGATTATTTTTGTAATGCTCTAGTAATTACTTTAAATGTCTTATAAATGACATGATCTGTTCCAAAACAGCATACGTTGAGACAGAGTATCTAGCAAGTTGGCCTTATGAACATTTTGAGAGGTGTCGACCTTAGAACACCGGTGTGGGCGCGTTGTGGCAGTTTTTGCGGGGCACGACACTGGTTGTGGACGAGTGCGAGACAACGCTCTCGTGGATACTAGGAAAGACGCCGGACTGGCGGAGAAAATCATTGAACAAAAATGTCAAAATGTCGCAGTTCAATCAAGTCCCAGCCTAATAAAAACCACACAGGCACAAAATTGCCAAAATAAAACAGCTGACCTACACTCAATTGATACAGTGATAAAATAATCTGTTTTTTAGGTGAAGTGGTATGTGCGAGAGCAATGTTTAATTTCATCGGGCTCTTCGACTGGTGCATGCAATTTCTTTACAGGAGGAGACAATATTGACAGCTGGGCAAACGCTTCGGCAGCGTTGGGCATATTGGAAGAACACAATAAATTGAAGATGAAAAACAAATTGATCCATAGATTGGATATTAGAAATAATATTGTTCTAGAGTGCCCAAAGATCTGTAAACACAGTTGCAGCAATCTTCTACTCTGTCGGGACTGTTCTACGGTTGACTCCGTTCTGCAAGTTTGTCGACATTTCGAGCAGACCAAACACAAACGCATTGCCCATCGCTTCAATCGGCTCCCCAACGCTGCCCCTAGGTCCACCTGCGAGGATCTGCCGACAATAAGGCAACCTTCTAACACTGAAAATGTGACCCGCATTGTGCGTCGTGAACTGAAAGCGCTCGCTCCTGCTGCATCCAAACCGCCCTACTGGGAGAGCAAACTAGAGACGATATCCCTCATTCAAGCCATCGTTCGTCAACAGGTTGCTAACTTGGGCGTCCCCCATAGCCACACCGTGGAACACCACAGTTCGAGCCCCGTCCCTCCCATGGTCACCCCCGCTACGCCCCGCAACACCTACATGCCACGCTACCGATACCGCAATCCTGATGAGTGGCGCATCCCTGACGACAGGCCGATCTGTTTCACGTGCTCGCATATTGGCAACATTTCTCGCCACTGCCGTTGCCGCTGGACATCACCACCTCGACGTTTTCCTTACGTTGACCGCTACTCTGATTACGATCACCGCCGTTTCACGCCTCGTTATGATCCGCCCTGAACCGATACTACTCCGCCTTCTCCTGTGTCCAGTCGCTCTCCTTCCCTGCCAGCCCGCCGCTCCCGTTCATCTTTTCCTAGCCGCAGTTCCTCTCCGTCCCCTGCCGGCCGCTTCACGGAAAACTAGCCAATGCAGCTCCCGGAGGTGACGCTGCAATGGTACCCCGACCTGGAAATCCTCTACTGTCCATTTCTTTTGCCCTGTAACCTCCTCTCCCGGTTCGTGGATGGTGTTCCCGTCTCCGCCCTCATTCACACTGGTGCCCAAGTCTCGATCATGAGCTCATCGTTTTGCCGCCGCCTCAAGAAAGTACAGACCCCCGCCGCTTCGCCCATCGTTCGTGTTGCCGATGGCAGTACCGCTGCCGTCACTGGGCTGTGCACTGCCCGAGTTACCCTTGCCGGTCATCACATCCCTCGTTTGTTCAGCGTCCTCAACCAGTGCCCTCACAATGTGATCCTCGGCCTTGACTTTTTAACGGCCCAATCTGCCCTTATCGACTGCTCCAGCGGCCTTCTTCGTTTGGACCTACCTGTCTGCTCAGAGCATCCTCCATCTACACCCCGCTTTCGCTCCACCGAGTTCGCTCGCCTGCCCCCTGACTCTGCTGTTTACCTACCTCTGTCAACTTTCCCGCCTGTGCCTGACAGTGACTATGTTGCTTGCCCTATCACCAAGGTCTTTCTTCGTCGTTCTTTCTCATCTCCTGGTACGCGTTACACAGAACAGCACCTACCTTCCTATCCTGATCTTCAGTCTATCACCCCAAAGGTTTATCCCTTGCTACCTTGTCCCCTCTCACAGACTGCACCTTTTCTGCACTCACTCCTGGCCCACATTCAAGCGCCCTTCCAACACCCGTAGTCCCCACCACAATTACCGACCCTATTTTCGCAATGATTGCCTCTGACTTCAGCCCCGAACACGCTCGGGACCTGCACAGCCTTTTGTTATCTTTCTCCGACATTTTTGACTTCGCTGCCGGTTGTCTGGGTCAAACATCAGTTGTGACTCACCGCATTGACACCTACGATGCAAAACCTGTACGTCGGAAGCCTTATCGTGTGTCCCTTTCTGAGCGCCAAGTCATCCAGAAGGAGGTCGACAAGATGTTGGGCAACGATATCATCGAACCTTCGAACAGTCCCTGGGCATCTCCTGTCGTGCTCGTTAGAAAGAAAGACAACAGCTCGCGCTTTTGCATCGACTATCGACTTCTGATCAAGATTACAAGGAAAGATGTTTACCCGCTGCAGCGAATAGAAGATGCCTTGGACTGTTTACATGGAGCCCGCTACTTTTCCTCCATCGACCTTCGTAGCGGCTACTGGCAGATCTCTGTTAACGAACAAGACCACGAGAAGACAGCTTTTGTCACACTCGATGGACTTTACCAAATTAATGTTATGCCTTTTGGACATTGCAACGCCCCTGCTACGTTTGAACGAATGATGGACTCCTTACTCTGCGGCTTCAAATGGACGACTTGTTTATGTTACTTGGATGACGTGATTGTTTTCTCGCCCTCGTTCGAAAGCCATCTTCGTCGCCGTTCTTCCATCTTGGCACTTTTACGCCGTGTCGAATTTCAACTGAACTCAAAGAAGTGCAGTTTTGGTCGCCGCGAACTTAAAGTGCTTGGCCATTTGGCGAATGCCACCGGCGTGCAACCCGATCCCAACAAAGTTCGCACTGCCAGTGCTTTTTCCCCGTTCACCCCGTGATGTCCGCAGCTTTATAGGACTGTGCTCTTATTTTCGCCGGTTGGTCCCAAACTTTACCGCTGTTGCTTGTCCTCTCAGCAATCTGCTGAAGAAAGGCGTTCCTTGCTTATGGGGACCAGAGCAGGCTAACGCATTCTCCACCCTCATCGCTGTTCTCACCATTCCTCCTGTGTTGGCCTATTTCAACCCGTCTGCCCCGACGGAACTTCGCATCGACGCCAGTGGCCACGGGATTGGTGCCATTCTTGCACAGCAACAACGCGGCCAAAACTGCGTGATTGCCTACGCCAGTCGTCTCCTGTCATCAGCGGAACAGAACTATTCTATTACGGAACGGGAGAGCCTGGCTCTCGTTTGGGCCGTTGGAAAATTCTGACCCTACTTGTTTGGCCAACCCTTCACTGTAATTACCAATCACCACGCCTTATGTTGGCTCTCTTCCCTCAAGGATCCTGCTGGCCGCCTCGGCCGCTGGGCACTGCGCTTGCAGGAGTATACCTTTTCCGTTGTATACAAATTCGGTCGGCTCCACCAGGATGCAGACTGTGTGTCCCGTTATCCCGTCAATCCCCCTTCCTCTACTGACCATGAGTCGGACCCCTGTGTCTTCTCTATATCGGACTTTTCCCACATAGCCGACGAACAGCGCTTGGACCCAACCTTCAGTTCACTTATCGACCGCCTCCGCACACACAGCCGTGACTCTTCCCTCACGCTGTTCTTCCTTCATGTGAATATGCTATACCGCCGCAACATGCGACCTGATGGCGCTGAGCACATGCTGGTCGTTCCCCAACACCTACGCTCTGCCGTTCTCGAACAAATGCACGGCGCCCCTACAGCTGGTAATCTTGGCCTCTCACACACATACGACCGCGTGCGCCGGCGTTTCTTCCCTCCTGGACTCTACCGCTCTGTCCAACGTTATGTAGCCGCTTGCGACCTCTGTCAACGCCGGACGAAACCCCCTGTGCTACCACCTGGACACCTGCAGCCGATTGCTATCCCGACTGAGCCATTTTCTCGTGTTGGCCTTGATCTCCTAGGGCCCTTCCCCGTGTCCTTGTCAGAAAACAAACGGATCGCTGTGGCCACCGATTATGCCACGCGGTACGTGATCACTCGCGCCATTCCAACCAGCTGCGCCACAGACGTTGCTGACTTCCTTCTGTACGACGTCATACTTCACCATGGTGCTCCCCGTCAACTACTTACCGACCGTGGCCGCTGTTTCCTTTTCCGAGTTGTTAAGGAAATACTTCGTTCTTGCTCCGTTTGGCACAAGTTCACCACTGCGTATCACCCTTAGACGAACGGCCTTACGGAGCCTATTAACCGCACACTCACCGACATGCTGGCAATGTACGTATCCGACAGTCATCGCGACTGGAATATTATTCTGCCATTTGTCACCTTTGCATATAACTCATCGCGTCATGACACTGCTGGGTACTCTCAATTCTATCTTCTCTTTTAAGAGACCCCTTACTGCCCTTCTACACTTTGTTTCCCGCCGCTGGCCCCGCCACAACCTATGCCCGCGATACCATCGCCCGAGCCGACGCTGCTCGCCAGATTGCTCGTCATAATCTCACCATCTCCCAAGAAGCTCAAAAACGCCGCTACGACGCTCACCACCGCGATGGCAACTATCCTCCCGGATCTCTGGTGGTGCTCTGGCTTCCGTGCCGTCGTCTGGAGTTGTGTCAAAAACTTCTGCCCCTCTACAGAGGTCCTTACCGTGTACTACGCCCAGTGACCGACGTCACCTATGAGATTGCACCGCTCCACCCAAAGTCACCGACTGCTAGACCCACTTCCGAAATCGTACATGTCGCCCGCCTCAAGCCATATTACTCCCCCTAAACACCGCACGCCTAATACGCACCGGGACGTTGCCGTTTGCGAAGGGGGTAGTGTTACCGGGAAACGCGGGACCAAAGTGATGCACTCACTGACAAAGACGACGACCGAGGAATGCGGGCACGACGAAGCGTTGAGAAAGAGGCCGACGTTAACAGAGTGGATACTGCACGGCTACTGAAGTCTTAGCGTTGAGTTCAGCCCATCGCAGTGCCGTTACTTTAAGTACATCCCCGTAACAATATATTGTGTGGAAAGTGCTCGAATGCGCAAAATCCGTCTGAATGTAAGACACATCTTTCAAAATTCAAAACTTACTGACTCTGTCATGACAGGGAGGCGTTTATACCCAACCATGAACCATGAACCCATATACCCAACCAGTTATTCTAGCCAATTGGGACATTTGGATCAGAAGTCATGCACGCTGCATTGGATAACGAATACAAGTCTGTAGGTATTAGTTAAAGCGAGGCTTTCTTTATATTTCTGGCCAGCGTTCTTCCTAATAATGTTGTGTCTTCGGCTGCACGTGAATGAGCATGTGAGAGATAGCTGAGGCACTATGGGATCGGTGATTAGTCGACTAAAACGAACAAGGATTCGAAAAAGGGCTGTCAACAACGTGAAATTTTAACACGCCTGCCGTAGCCTTTAAAGGGAGCTTTAGTATCCCTTCTTCCTTGAAATTTTTTATATGCACTAACGATTCAGAACTATTCCCTGGTTAGTGACCGTTAATGTACCTATAAATTCATCATGAAAAAAATTAGACGCGGCTGATTCTGCACATGAAATTGTCAGTTATGCATAGTCAAAGCAAAATATTCTGCGCTGTCAAGCTCTCAGGGAGATGAAGCATTTATGCGGTTACAAGTCTGTAATTGGGATACAAACGTGTAGCCTCAACACCTTTCATGATTTGCGGTACATCTAATACGCAGTTATTTAGGCGGCAAGCTGAGCGTGGAGGCATCACCCATAAGGCAAGCTTCTATATACATAATTTTGATGTCACCTACAGTTTTGTGAGCACCCGGCAGTGCTTCGCCACATAATTAATTCTTGCGCACTGATACCAATTTTACGATATTTTTTGTTTCGAAGTGCATGTATTTCAATATACAATGCCATCAAATAGTGTTTGCAACGATAATCTACCCTACAGTTTACGAGTTAAAAGTACTCCAGGTTTTTTAATAATTCAATAATATTGTACTCTATTGAGGTAATCATTTTCTCTTGTTCTATATTCACAACGTGTTGTTACTAATTTACTGAGTTGTCGACTCTTTATCAGTTCTTTGATGAAACTTCTATTTTTACTCTTTATAACATAAATTTACACGTTCTGCGTACATCTTGTAAGGGCCGTGATAGGCTAAATGCTAACCACTGCAGTAGCCCCGATTGTAGCCCTCGTGCACAAACTTCACTTTTAGCACTTTACTACAGAAAGCGCTCAAATGCAAGCGTGAAATGACAGAATGTAGCTGGTACAGTCCAGAAAGAAATGCAATGCATGTTGAGACGAAGTCTATTTCTCTTTCAATAGTCTACATTATATGCAGATATTTTAGTAGCGCTTTTTTTTTTTGCCCAACGGAGTACAGCAGAACATTTCAGTGGGCACGAAAACTAACCAAGAAAAATACCTTAGCCTTAGGAAATAATGAAAGATATTAATGTATAGGCAGGCGTAGCGGAACACTCTACATGTAACTCGAAAAATCATTAGCACAACTGATAATAAATTGATTCTCACCCAATTTCTTTAAATTTTTAGCGTTACTGTCTTTATGGCTGTATTTCTCTCACTCTGGCTTCCTTTACACCTTTTCCTTCGCTGCATTATCTGTATTGTTGGCAATTTTTTTTTTATTTTCTTGACCTCTTTTTAAATAACAAACTATATCGCTGTAATATACCTATATTTTGCAAGATTACTTGCTTTTACGATTCACTTTACACTTGTGCACACACGAAAGATGAGCAGGGAAATTGAAAATAGTTATGCCTTGATACATTTCACATATATATTCGGTTCTACTCTTCTGGAACACTGCGGAATTGAAGACAGCGATTGATGAAAAAAAAACAGCAGCTTTGAAACTAAGGGCTTTGTGTCATGACTTTTTCTCTACAGCGTCTCTCTCATATCCGCAAAGTGCTGGCGACTCCGAGCCGCATCAATCACGGCCGAATGATAAAGTGACTGGAATATTGCTCAGAAACCTGGAAAGGAATATTTGAATTAATTACGCAAGCGCAATAGACAATAAGTGGACACAAGAAATTGGTCATTTCTGACAGTCAATGGATACCCAGTTCTTCGCAATTGACGTCAATGTTAAGTTAACTTTAAGATGGCCCTTCTTATCGCATTATCAAGTGTTCATTGCAGTTTAGGTTACCAAATGTGGTCATATCTTCCAAGGTATTTGAACGTTTTCGTCACACAAGAGAACATTTGCATCCGCAGCTCATTTCAATTTTCGATGTTTTTATTCTCAGGCGACACTGTCAGGAAAAGGTTCACCCATCCGAAAAGCGGAGCAGAGGCACGTTCTTTATTGCAGGGGCTTCATTCCTTCCATATCTTTTCAGAAGCCCCAGCACAGCTTTATAAAAGAGCAGGGTGCGGGTAATAATATAGGGCACGGGGCCTGCTATCTTTCCTCTATACGCATCTGCGACCACGAAGGGAGCGTGATAAATGATGCGGGCGGAAGAAGACCCGTCTCGCTGGGTCACGTTGGCTTCCGCACCACAGGACGCAAGCTGAGCAGAGACGCTCGTAATTACACACCAGCGCGCAGATGCGGGCTCTGAGCGAACGTTACTCGCCACTTCTGTATCACACCCTACTCAGTAGTGGGATACCCGTGTTTCATCTTACGGTGCTGTATACGCATTCTGGTGTTTCCGGTATAAGCGCAGCCTCCTGTTTGTGCACAGGATGCACCGTTAGATTTCCGCCTATTCCGCGATATTCTGCTGCTGCAAAGAATATCCAAGCTTAATAAAAAGAGCACTGCTTTATCCCTATGTTCGGCTTTTCCAGATGGTGATATATTAGCTGCAGCAAAGGCGCAACACGTAAGAATACTTATTATTATTATTATTAGGAGGTGCAGCCGAAAGCTGATTATGTCCATAATACGACGTGGACCTCTGTCATATCCTTCAGTATATCAGTGCATTTATTTACATAGTGCCCTGCGTGCATATCTTTTTTAACGAATATAAATGTTTATTCTAAAGTTCGCCAAAGATACTTCCAGATGGACTGTGGCGGTACATTTTAGAGCTAAGCGGACAGTGTGCCCGCGAAACGGCAGTGCTTAATTTTAGTTTCGGTATAGGTATTATGCGGCTCTTACGCGTGACATCGGGCATACTTTGGTAAAGCTTGTTCCCAATAGCTTTTGTTTGGAGTTCTCTTTACAATATCAAGCAGGCAGGAGCTGCTTTGATGGCATTATAATAAATCGCAGTGCCGTTGTGGCCGCTGTTTAGTCTGTACAGCTTCCATGGTCCCTTGTTATAGTTCAGGACCACGGGTCTCTTGTTCAGAAATACTGGGCACTCTTAGTGTGCTTCTTTGTAGATAGAGCTGCGTGTGATTGTTTCAAGGTTATATTTCTCGTTACGCTCTCGCGCTCAGGTAGTATCGAGCGCACGTTTATCTGATGTGCTTTGCAAGCCGTAACTGGTGCCTTCTTTTTCTTAATTTTGGTTGTTAAGGTTTGCATTGTTCGCTGTTTTGGGTCATTGATAAATTTGCCGGAGTTTTTAAATATTCAACATCCTTTCTGCTTTTCGATGATACTGATGAACTTCTTTATTAAAATTGCTACTGTTTCAAAATACATCCCCTATTTTCATCGCCACGTATGCCTACATGCCTTGTAGCAAGGGCTAGGGCAGTATTAACGCCGCGGTAGGTGGTATTAATAATGCGCTAGCTCCTGCTACAATAAATATATATCGGTTAGCGTGGGTGGACCATGCGTTATGGCGCCAAATAATCATGGTGTCTTTGCAGTTGAGGGAAGCGATTTTTCAAAACCGGATCGCACCAGGTTGCGTGCAGAGGGCGCGCCACTGGGGATCAGTTGATTATCTGCCCGTTTGGGGAGAGGACCATCCCGCTCATGAATATTGTTTTTGTACACTTCACGCTATCATTTACTACAAATCGCATATGGTGAGCCTTAGGCCACCAGCACTCTCTCCCGAATAGGCAAATCTTGATACGAGTAGTATCTAGCCGTGAAATTGCACTTCACGGAGGCGTGCTTCACTCCTACATTTTCACAGTTTCAGGCCACTATTACGATACTCTTCAAATTTAGCTACAATAATAAGACCAGTGAAGGCGTTCGGCATTGCTTATTCATTCTTCTTTCACGAGAAAGAAATTTCCGTACCGTTAACCTGCTTCACTTCATTCGTGAAAATTTATAGACAAGGAATCCTACCTCCGCTGTCCTTACGAATTTGCTCTCCTACGACTTACTATTTAGATGCCAACTCACTCTTTTACTACACAGGTTGCTTCGAATAATAATTTCTCTTTATATACCTTGACATGTTGGAATGGAGGTTTCACTAAATACTAGGTTTGTTTCTATTTGTAAAATATTGTTCATAATCTTCATTATATTTAATAGACACTGTTTAGCCACTCTGTTTATGTTGCATGCAAGGTCTAACTAAAAACTAGGTGTATTTGTTTTTGTAGAATAATTCCAATAGTCTGCCTTATAGATAGTAGACGTTGTTCAGTCATTCTTTCTCTGCGCTAATTTAGGGTTGTACAGTATATTATTGGTTTTCCATACCAAGATTCCCGTGCTTACCCTTTTGCCGTTCATTTTGAGGCGAAAGTAATCAATTCCCCCTTCTGCAGGAAATCCGGCACTGGCGTTGTCGTCGTAGGCTTCGTGAGCTAAACTTCATGGGAACCTCTCCGGCAAATGAAAACTGCAAAAATGAATTCAACTTTTAAATGTTATATGGCGGGATCGAGGAATCTGGTATTCCAGGACATAATGATCATGAGTGAGGCTCTTATAAGCGTTTGTACTTCTTAATTGCAGTGGTATTCGGTTTACATCTGTTTTGCTAGTCTTTGACATAATATGATATATTACGACAGTATGCCAATGAGTATGTGTCTGGTAAAAAATGCAAAAATTAGGAAGCGTGGTTGAACGATTATCAGAGGTTATGTAGCCAAAAGGGCACTACGAAAGGGGATCCAGCATATCGGAGCCATTATCGCTAACGTGTCGATTTCTGAAAGGCGGAGATGAAATGCCCCACTTAACCCGAATTTTATCTCCAGCGCTGCGCAGAAGAGTGACATTGATTCTGTTTTTGGCGTCACAGTGGACTGATTTTCTACTCGAAGAGAAGTAATGATTAAAAGTACATGTCGTCTTTACAATAAAGTCAAGACAATAAATTGCTGGACAAGCTGGTTTATAGTGCTTAGATGAACCAGCGAACAAAGACGCAGTACAAGAGAGGAGGTCCACGCACAACTTCGCTGGACTTACAACCTTTATGGGGCTGAAACGTGGAGGCTAACCAAGAGAGTTCTACTTAAGTTGAGGACAACCCAGAGGGCTATGGAACGAAAAATGGTAGGTGTAACATTAAGAGATAGAAAGCGTGCAGAGTGGGTCAGAGAAATAACTCAAGTTACCGACATTCTAGTGGAAATTAAGAAGAAGAAATGGACATGGGCAGGACATGTAGTGCGAAGAGAGGATAACCGATGGTCGCTGAGGGTAACAAATTGGATTCCAAGAGAAGGAAAGCGTAGCAGGGGGCGGCAGAAAGTTAGGTGGGCGGATGAGGTTAAGAAGTTCGCAGGGGTCAAGTGGATGCAGCTAGCACAGAACCGGGTTAAGTGGAGAAATATGGGAGAGGCCTTCGCCCTGCAGTGGGTATAATCAGGCTGATGATGATGATGATGAAGATGACAACCTTTCTATTTTGAGCAAGAAATAAAAAAAAATAACAAACACAGAGAAGCATAGAACAACTTCGGGTATACTTGGGAAGCAACCTAGCTTTTCACTCCAAGGGCCCCTACCACTGTCTTTCTCTCTTTTGCAATGCCAGTATCATCTGTAAAGAAAATCAAAACATGAGCGTGAGCCGCTGGAAGCATTTGAATTAAACAGAATGATAAAACACGCATCAGTGATGCATCAGTTATCAGCAAAACATTGTATCCGATTTTGTGAAGAGTGCGAGCTTTATTGATTGCTGAAGGACGTTTTCTTGGCAGGGACAAAAGGTGCTCGTTATTTCTAGTTTCTTCGGAATAGATGAGTTGCAAGTTTTGCGGTGTTGCGTGTGAACCTCCTCATCTTGCCCCGCATATTTCTTGGATGTTTTCATCTTTGTAAACGTTCCTTTATCGATCAGTGTGCGTGAATTCAAGTTTTGCAAGGTAATCGAGCAGTTGCGCCGTTCTCGTCTCTACTTATTTTTAATAGTTATAAACAACTACATTTCTTCAAAATTTGTTCACAAAATTCTGTCACAATAATTCGGCATCGAATTTTCCTCTTCTGGTTCTGGGTGTGTCAATATTTTTCTTTTAGCACAGCTCTCTGAACTTTGTTTCCGCCCTTTTGCGCTGCAGTGCTCCCGCTGGCATCAGTGTGCTTCTAATAATTACATTTTACGCCATTTTTCCAGACCATGAAATGAAAATATCCAGGAGAATAAGATTACGATCGAGTGCATTTTGCAAGCTCTCACAGATAATGACTAGCATCTTACCGGTATCGCTGAAGAGGAAATCATATGACCGCTGAATCTTACCTGTGCTCATCCATAGGGCTGAAACGTTGAGGCTAAAGAAAAGGGTTCTATACTTAAACTTAGAACCGCGCAGAAAGCTATGGAACAGAAAATTAAAAATGGTTAGGGTAACGTTAAGAGATAGGAAGCATTCAGAGTGGGTCAGAGAAACACTTTAGTTAATGACTTAAAGTGTAAATCAAGAAGACGAAATGGGCTGGGCAAGTAATGTGAAAAGATTATAACCGATCGTTGCTAAGGGTAACAAATTTAATTCGAAGTTTAAGAAAGCATAGCAGGGGGCGGCAAAAAGATAAGTGAGCAGATGAGGTTAAGTTCGAATAGGCTAAGTGTATGCTGCTAGCAGAGGACCGGATTAATTGGAGGAAAAATGAAAGGTCTTCGCCCTGCGATGGTATAATCCAGCTGATGATGAGGACGACGATGACTTTTTACAAACTCATGAGGCTGCCTTTTCAGCCTAGATAGGCTGGCCGGTAGCTTTATTCAAAATTAAAAAAATCTGAGGTCGCTGACCACTTTTCAAAAATAGTGGTCGCTTCGCAACCCCTACGGGTTCCTTGTTCACAATCTTAAATAGACAAGAGACAAACTTAAGGAGACAAGAGTTCTAGCTTAATTAGAACTGGACGTTCTAAAAAAAAAGCAAATGCTGTTTGCACACACTTTCTCAACGCCAGGCGTCGCTTATACTGTGCTCTCACAATATTAATTAAGTTTAGGGAAAGAAAAGTATGCTCGCAAATTATTTCCCCAACAAAAACTATAACCATGAATGTAGGCCTTTCCGAACAAGTACTAGAAGTATTTCACCTGCTCCTCTCTTGCATTGCAGCGCAAAGTGTACACTGAATATTGAATGATAGACTCGCAATAGCTTGGGATTCATGGGAATATTCTAGGGCACTGAGGATTGCTGCAATAACTACCTAAAGCATCATCATTCACAACACCAGACCCAAAAATTCGCCTGCAATAGTGGCCACACTAATGAGACTGTAAATTATCGTTTGAGATTCGCCACTCGAAACTCGCTTGCTTCCAGAGGACTCTGCAAACCGTGGCCTGGTTAACATTGCTTACAAATGGCTTTGTTACTAGGTTTGGTTTCGTTTGGTTTGTGGGGTTTAACGTTACATAGCGACTCAGACTATGAGAGACGCCGTAATGGAGGGCTCCGAAAATTTTGACCACTTGGGGTGCTTTAACGTGCACTGACATCGTACAGCGCACTGGTTCCTTGCTTTTCGCCTCCATTGAAAAGCGGCCGCCGAGACCGGGATTCGATCCCGCATTTTTGGGAACAGTAGTCGAGCGCCGTAAACACTGCGCCAACCCATCGGGGCCTTTGTTACTAGGGCGGAAGAAGATTCTGTCGGATGACTCGGTCCTGCACGCTACACACACTAATGAGTCAGTCTGGGTAGGTATTCCCTTTGTTAGAGACAGGTTTTTCCTTACCCGCAAGTCACTAGAGCAACAGTTATGGCTTTAGTTAAGCTGAGTAAACTTAAACAAACTGACGTGCTTTGTTATTCAGCAAACAAATAAAACCAGCATGCGGCGAACTTTTCTGAATCCCTACCCTCCGACAGGGTTGATCATGTGTAACTTAAACAAAACATTCAAGCTTTCCTGCCTTCGTAATAACCCTGGCTTAATGCTCTAGCGGAGCGTACGAAGTGTTGATATGAACCCCTTCATTCGAGGCTTGCGTCATTAAAAGAGCGCGCCGTTCGCTTAACGTGAATAATAAAGATATCTGAGCCTTGACTCGTAATCAAACTTAACTCTCGGGAAATGGGATTTTATGTGCTCGCTAGTCAAAACGAACAGCCTGCGTTGCCTGCTGCATAATGATATGACGAAGGCATACATTAAAAGTTCCCCCTCATGCACTATAACGACGAACCTAACATTGATGTTATTGAATATTTAAATGTTAGTCCTTGATAGTAAGGGTTACTGGCTGGCGATGCTGACATGCAAGTATTTAAGGAAAAAAAAAGTGCAATACATAGCCAGTAGAAAACATTTAATAAAGCGCAATATCTGTTTCCTGAGATTCGTCTTTTAGGAAGAGGTTAGAGGCAATTGATAACAGTTGCCCTTAAAAACACGTTAAACGCTCATTTTTCTTTCGTCCTAATGTCATAGGAATTTTTATTGATTAATGCAGTTCAGGTACATCGAGGGCGTGAAACAACCGGTAATAAACGTGCGAGAGAGTACTTTGCTATATCTATTTTGCGGCATTTCGGGGGCATTCTGTAAGCCCTTGCGGCCTTTCTATAAGCCTAATTATGTTTCCAAAGGCGGTGTTTACAATGTAATAGTTCACGGCGCTCCAGGGTAGGAATAGCAACGCTGCATTCCTAATGTAGGATTTGTGAATTGTCTGCGCTACCTTTAAGGTGTATATGGAGTGAAAAGGAAGAACGTAGGTTGACTTAAAGAGGGGTTTGCTAGATTCAGACATTTTTGAGTAAGTAATAATTTTTACCGCTCTCTTCTGCAGACGGATAACCGGCTCAATATATGTTGGGTATGTGTTACGCCATGGCTCTGTGCAATACATTAATTGGCTTTGTATAAAAGCAAAGCAAAGCATTCGGAGGATAAATAAAGTGAAACATTCTCGTGCGTGCAATAAAATGTGGCAACCATACGCTAACTTCGTGCAAACTTGTTCTACTTAATTTTCCCAGTGCATGTCAGAGTCCAAGTAGACACCAAGATATTTGATTTTGTGTACTCTTTGTATTGGCTCGTTATTTATTGTGTGGTTATTAGAGAGATTTATCGTACCGTGATCCGCGATCCGCCACCCTGACCCTCTACCGCTCGTGGGCGGGGCGTACAAGCTGATTGGTTCCAATGTGGCAGGTCTATGTGCCGACATCCAGTATGTGGCGCCATCTATCGGCATCAAATTGATGTGGGCATGCGCAGTGGAACGCGCGGTGGCGGATCACAGTAGCGGATCGCGGATAATGGTGTGCTAAATGTCTCTATTGTGTGGTTATACATACGCGTATAAAATGGAACACCTCTGGACCCAATCCACGGCAGCAAGATATGCGAACTGTGAAAGAAAAGTGTAAGATGCAGTTCTAAAGAGGGATGGCTACAGAATAGTTTCTGTGAATGCCCAGCTTTGAGGTTACGAAGTGTGACTAATGCTTGACTGCAACTAAACTTCTGCGACATAGATTGTGCACTATCTAAACCACCCAGAAACGTCTACATTCGCGAAATACTGAAGTTTAACTGCGAGACATTTTCGAAGTCACAAGGCGTCGGCCAATTCGCCTCCCCCGTGCCTTCCACTAAATAGTTAAAAACAAAATTCTGCGAGCTGGTTCGGCACTCTAAATCGCATTACCCTTAGGTGGACGCCTTTAAGAACAATGAATGGAAATCATTAGTCCGCTCACCACTTGTAATGAAGTGGAAAGTACAAATAACCTCACAACGCTTCGCAGCTCAAGAGACAACTCTATGCCTCATTGTGTCGCTCAGTAACTATAGAAAACATCTATTGCCACAACTCTGCATTCGCAGCAGTTCTCTAGCACGTAAGAGCTCCGTCTGGAATGGTTGCACCGTAATGAGAGTGCAGTCAATGTCTTTTGCTCGCTGCTGAGAACCCGCTCGTGCAGAGAAGTCTGCAAACCGTTATCGGGTTAACAGTGCATGCAAATGGCTTTGTTAAGGGAAGGGGCTTTCTTTCAACGACTTGGGCCTGCGAGTTACACAGATTAACGAGACCATCGGTTTTCGTTAGGCCCATTCGTTAGTACCATTAGGCCATAACGGTTCACTTTCCCCATTCGGAAGTTAGAACAGGACCAGTTACCCTGACTGACCAGCTAGAAATGTGAGACAAATCTAAGGAGAACCTTTGTCTTGCAGAAGGACTAACGTAGATTCATTCGGCTCATTATTTTCGCTCCTGCTCTATAGTTTTCATTTTTCATAGTTTAACTAATATTTCGCGCAAAACTAAGACTGAACAGAAATGAATTTCTATCTGTGCTAGCTGGTGTGATGAAGCAAGAATGGGATCCGCTTCAATCGAAAGTATGCTTTCAAATGAACCTGAGTGTGCGCAACTAATGAATAATGAATACTTAACAAAGCAGTTACGCATAACCAAACCTAAGAGTCTGCAAAGAGGCTTTGAAGTTCATTGAACGCAATAAACTAAAAACGTGATTTGATGCTCTGCAGAAAGAGCTAGGCGGAGAAATAATTTCCAATGCAGGTGCGTTGATAACAGCTATATCGCGGTAATAATGTTTTTACAGTTGCAAATATAAATAATAGCCAGCTACGATAATAGTGCTTGGCTAGCAATGGTGACACTTGAAAAATACATTTACAAAGAAATGCATGTTCAATGCAATATATTTACACATCCAACGCACATATTTCTATAGAAGCGAGTTGTACGAAGATCAGAGAGCCAGTCCACTTCCTTTTTACTATAAACCTTCCTAAAGGGGCTCTTTTTTTTCAGTTGTTCAGTCTAACACCATACGGAATTAGTGGCAGGTATTATAGCTGAATTATTCCAAAGCACCTATATTCAGCCGTCGCTGCGAAATTTTGGTAAATGGCGGACGAAGTTTGCATAGCGCCTACAACGTAATTCATGACGGTAACCCGGCGTATGAAGAATAAGGTTATGTCTCAGTAACAGAATGATCGGATAACGTCTGTAAGTATAAAACGTTTGAGCCTCACGTGCATGGCTGTATAAATATAGAGGACCGTTTTCTAATGCCACGTGTGCTAAGGATGTCGTGCCCCGGCCTCTTCGTCGTTTTTTCTTGGACGCGAACGAAAATTTCTCACGGAAAAAATAATTACCCAAAACCTGGAATATGTCAAAAGTATATGCCGAATGGGGACATACTTAACATTGAGGTTGCTGTAATCTGTGCCAAAGTAAATTAGACAAAATAAATGAGACATGTTGTACTATGCCGGGATTCGAGCTCAGGTCCTCCGGCTTGTGATACGGTCACGGTGCCTATAGGTAGCTCCCTTCTTTTTCAGCACGGTGTTGCTTTCTTTTTTCCTATTTTTGGGCCAAATATCTCCTGGCTCCTGGTGAATAAAATGGTACCGAGAATAGCTATTTGCGCCTGCTGAATAAAGGCGAACCCAGTGAATACGTTGTCGTGGCAGCGGTGAATTGACTTTTAGGCAAATACGTATGTGTTCCTGAGTAATAAGAGTGTGGTCATTACGCCAAAATGCAATATGGATCACAGCTCGAGGGACGCAATTGCTTGCTACAACTTCGCCTTTAAAACGAGCAAAGCCCGCCGCTTTGGCAACCATAGATATTCGAAGTAAAATGAAATGTGCCTTTCATGTATCAAAGGAGCAATAATCCTCTCCCTATTGAGTGCATACCTCAAGTGCCTGTCATCAAAAGAGGAGGCAAAACTTTTCATTCCTCGAAGAGGCAGCTGGGCTCACCGCTGCGCGAAAAAAGAAAGAGGAAAGAAGATGATGAAAAGAAAGTTGACTGAAGGTGTATGCAGGAATATAAGCAATTCGTTGTTTGCGTGTTGAGTGCATGATGCGAAAGTAATACATATCCTCTATCACGTTCTGCTCTTAAAGGCGTTGCTTCACCGTCCCCTTGTTTTTGTGACTTCCACGTATCTGGCTCTACCACTCATCTGCAGTTCGCCCCGAAAACCGAACTTGAGAGGCTTAGCGGAGGCTCAGGAGAAGCTCTAAAAAGTCTCCAGTGGAGTAAAGCCGCCAAGCCTCTTCCAGTGGGTGCGTTTCTAAGCAGCCGCCGCGGACGGGTGTTATACATTACTCCACCATCGGCGCAGTCGGCGCTTTTGTTGCGGCAGCCACTCTTTTGACAGTTCATGTCACAGCCGCCATTTTTATTTTACGATTCTCTTGATCTCGCCCTACTTTTTCTTTTACCTGTTCTCTGTTCTCAACATTGGACGGTAGATGTTTTCCGACTGGTTTTCGAGGCAGTCACTATCCTGTTGCAAGTTATTCTAACGCTACCACTAAAACGACGCGAAGACCAACGACCGAGAAGCTTCACCCCTCTCGCTGATAAAAGTAACTTAACTATTTTATAAGCGAATCCCTCTCATAGCTTGTTAAAAACGAAGCGCAATCACTGGAACAATAATAATTGTTTTGCAATCGACGGCTTTAAATACTCATCATTAGGAGGCAGCACAACTGTGTTGACAGCGAAATAAATGTGACGGACTTTCTCAAAAGCAAACCGACGTGAAAATACTAAGCATAATATTTTTTTTTTGAAACGCAATAAAGCGCGTCGTGGATTTTATTATGCAACTTCTTTTTAGGCATTTCCAATTTTTTAAATTTCTCCACCATTAAAATTTAACAATACGATCAGTCATTTCCCTCCATGCAACAAATTTATAGCATGTAATTACTGTGATTCTGCTTGGTGTATATACATCGGTATAGGTAAAAACAACCCCGGAAAAAAGGTCCCCGTAAGTTACGGCGCCGGAAAAAGCGTCCCCGCAGCGGCCACTATAGCAAAAAAAAGTCCCCAAGGGAAATATTCACCTAAGGATCAATTCTTACGCAGTTAGCATAGTAACAAATGCACTTTTTGTTCCATTCTTTTCTTGCTTTGACATATAGATGTAATCATCTATGGGACCTGGGTTCTTTGGGCGCCTTTCGTGTTTACACGCACTGTGAAAAAGCATGGTGAAAATGCCATCTGACTTTATACTTTGTGTGGATCCGAGCACTGCAGCTCGTTCAGCAGTCATTAAGAGAAGTCTCATCAACTCGCGTATATTACCCGCTGAGAAATATACAAGAGTCTCGGAATGTAGTAGTCTTGAGGAACCACCCAAAGCAGAAAGCTTTTCTAGAACTACCTCAAGGACCTTCCAATGACGTGGTTTGACCCTTTATCGGATAACTATGAATAATCCTTGCTCCACTTGAAGTGATGATGGAGATACTGTATTTTGAGGCAGGCTGACCGAGGTTTAACTTACCGTTGCCCATTGTCATCCTAACGCATCTGTAAACGTTTCCGGCTTAATAAAGCTGGTGGTCAGCTCGCATTTTCTCTGCAAGAACGCGAAGACGATTCGCTGTCACTGTGCTGCCACTGCTATCATGTTTTGTTGTTCTTATGAATAGTCCGCATCAGTTGGATGTTCGGTCACTTTCAAACCGACAGGGGGAAGCGCTCTAGTAAACATGATTGAAGCTCTCCACGCACAACGAAATCCTCGCTTAGGGACGTTTTTTCCTACTTCGCAAATAGATACTTTTTTACCGAGGACGTCTCTTTCGGTGACATTTACTTCGGGAACATTTTTTCTGGTGGCAGGTAGCACAACTGTGCTACCTGCCACGTACCCACCACCACTTCTGCCAACTAGGTGGCAGATGTGGTGGTGGGTACGAGACTTGTGAATAGATGGTGGTCCACGTGGCTGGGAAAAGTCGAGTACTCCTGCAGAGTGTCCACAAGTGAGAGGCGTTGAGTGGTGCTGAGAGGTTCGTTGATCATGCCGAGAAATGTGCGTTCAGCGCTGGACGCTGGAACGGGCTCAACCGGGACAGCTGCGACCGACGCCACTACTTCCTTTTCCTCTAGTTAATACATTAAAACCTTTAATGTTTTGTTAGGTCTAAGAATTTAAAGTTCAATGTCGTGGTGGATGTATTTTGTTACATTCTAAGGAGCCGCACACTCCACTAAAAAAATATTGTGTTCCTCTCATGGATTCCTTAATATAATGAGCCGAGCTGGATATTGTTGCAATCAGTCTTAATATTTGCAATATTCATGCCAACTTATCACTTATGAAATCGGGCATCATGTATTGTGAATTACGCATTTGGACTGAACAAGGGTAGAGGCGGAGGGAGGCAGCCTCAAAACGCAAGTCGAGCCAAAGTTTTCACAAATGGATTTGTATTCGCCTGGGCAGCGCGATAATCATTGGCAGGGGTTTAAATACGCCGTTGCTTCTGAAGAAGAAAAACTAGCGAGGGGGGTGGAAGGGGTGGGGAGAAGAAAGTAGTTCGAGGAGTGAAGAAATGTTTCTTCTGTACTTATTTCAGAGCCTGGGACAGACTACCATATGGCCAGAAAAAGAAAAGGAAAAGCGATAGCAGCAGAAAAAACTACGATTCGGGGAGAATGATGAGTAAGCATCTAATCCAGGATCAGTGCTGACGCGCCTTTTCTGCAAGGAAGAAATGCTCTCCAAAGGGCCCTGATAAACAATACATCTCCAGGGGAACAGTTATCAGAAGCTTGCCACTAAGAGGAAAGAACAAAGAAATAGAATAACAACAGCGCACGTGAACCACACCGGTCACATCCTGTATTTTACCAGTCATTAAAAGAGACATTGTAAGTAAGCAATATTTGTAGGAAAAACGACACATCTTACAAAAATATGCAGCAACGGTAATGGCTACTTAAACGAACTACAATCATTGAGGGTAACAGTGATTCAATGAAACTGTCCCGGTAATTCCTTCAATACCGTGTTCGAAACATCAACCAAATTAGCCCATAATGATATGTCCATAAACGTCCAAAGGCCAACATTCAATGCCAGCCTTCTTTTTTTATCCAATACTTCGATGCCCTTTGAAACATAAAGAATATTCTGCGCAAATAACAATACATGCTAAGCTGCAATGAACGCCTGAAAAAATATTTCCGGAGGAACCAAGATAACATACGGACATAACAGAAACCTGACATATTCTAGTACATTCTAAAAACGACTGAAAATATCTGATACACCCACAGCCTTGCTGGTAACCAAGATTTAAGATGTGCAATCATATACAAAAAGACACCACTGTTAAAAGTACAGCAAGCGATTTCACTTTTCACACAAAATCAGGCTTTAATTGCACATCTTCTAACGTTGTCTATCATCAAGAATATTCCTTCTGTCATAAACAGTGCATCGGAGAGAGAGGGCAATTAATGAACGTCAGGCCTGTGTCTGCCCAATGGCCATTAAGGCCATTGGGCAGACACAGGCAAAAATCTCCCGAAATCATTTTGCCAGCCTTTCAATCCCATAAATTTAGAACACTGAAACCAGCCAGAATAAATATCTGAAAAAGAAGGTTAGAAATTTTACAATAAATTCCCGCTGCGCCATAACAAGTCTGGAAAACAATCCCATAGAGTATTAATGACACAGTTTATGGAAAGCACGTTTACACTCATCCCCCTCTGCAATAGCATAAGCTGCACTTGTTTTTTCAAACAGGTTTCTTCTTATCATTTCCAACTTTCCTGGCCTTTGAGCCCATTTTTTCAGAACATGTCTGGTGTGGTTCACTTGACCTGTTATCATTCTGTTCCTTTGTCTCTCTAGGACCGTTTGGAATGCCTGCCCCCTTTAAAGAGAGAGGTGTGTCAGCATTGAACCTGCTTTATCTGCTGACTCATCTTCTACTCCAAAATTGTAGTTTTTCCTGCTGCTCCAGTTTTTTATTTTATTTTTCAGGCCACAGGATCTTTGTTACAGGTTCGAAATGCACACCTAAGAAAAAATGTTTCGCTCCTTGACCTACGTTTTTCTCCTTCACCCTTCACCCACCCTCTCTCCCTCCTTCCAAGCTTTTCTTCTCCGGAAGAAAAACCGTATTTTAAGCGCTGTCAATGAACTTGGTGGTCAGAACACAATACCTCATACAAATCATTTACATCAGTGCGAGAACGTTTTTGTAATGCTGCAGCAACCGAATCCTCGAATACGCTGTATTTTGTATACGGTAGAAATATTTTATATGAAAATCTGAAAACAAATTCATAGCTTCATACACCGACTGTTACCTTGAAGATTGTTACTATACGTAAACTGTATGTCAAACCGAACAGTCTCGTAACTGTTCTTTAATTACATAATTGATGCTCATGCAAACAGTTGTTTCGGTCAAAAGTAAAATTTGCTAACTTGGCAGAAATCTTACCGGAAAAAACGAGATAGTACAAAGGATTGATTGGTTGGTTTGTGGGGTTTAACGTTCCAAAGCGACTCGGGATATGAGAGACGCCATAGTTGAGGGCTCCAGAAACTTCGACCACTTATAGTTATTTAGCATGTACTGGCATCCCATAGCATAGCACACAAGCGCCTTGCTTTACGCCTTTATCGAAAAGCGGCCGCCGCGGCCGGGATTCTATACCGCATCCTTAGGCACAGTAGTCGAACGCCCTAGCCACTGCACCACTACGGCGGGGTGATACAAATGATTGAGGTATTAGTAACATGGTGCATTAGTAACATCTGAGATTGCCTGGAATACGAGAGGTAAATGTCATCAATAATGCGTTATTGAAGTTTAAGCTCTCTACTGACTTCAGATGTTTTACAGCACGTAATACCCTTAGTGCTCAACGGCTCGCAAGTAGCGGGTACTTCAAATGCGTTACTTCACAAATGTGTCTAGATTAGGGCATTTGCGTCTTTTCGCATATGATTGTTTACTTTACCGGGACAAACAAACCAATGAGCTCAATACTTAAAGCAGGAGCAGTAATCGTCCACCTAGTTAAAGCGCCACCCATATATTTCCTGACCTGCGGCGTCGCCATGTTTGTGGAGGAAAGAGCATTCGCGTAATAACAGCCGAGTTGGCAGGTCTTCTTCAAGCGGCGATTTGTCGGAGGGGATATCAAGCAGTCAGAAGAACATGGAAGCAGAACCAGAAACTGTGCTAGTTGATAAAGGTTTCGAATAATAAATTTTCTTATTTGAAGCAAACGTTTAGTCCTGACATACGTTTGAGGACGCTCGCATAATACTAAGACAGGAACAGCTACGCCATTAAGACATATACCACCCTACATTGTACCAACAGAGAGCACTCATTAGGAGGAACAACAAGCCGCTATTACGTCCCTTCTGTCTTTAATGAACTGCCATAATGAATGGTTATGACTTTGATGAATGTAAAAAGAGTGTTCACTTACTCAAATAGCAAAACGACCCATGATGTGAACCCTGCTCTTGAGCAGTATCTGAGAACATTTTTGGTTGAAGTCCCGCTCTTTAAAAGTGCAGAATTCTCATTGGATTCAGTGACATTAGCTAAGGTTTCCTAAGCATTGCCGTGTAGCGCAATTCGGGTGAGAGGATTTGTCGATTTCTTCCCAAAACACAAGAAGTTGACGTTACATGAAATACAACTGCATCTGTGGCTCAGAGGGCGGGATTTCTATGATTCACAATAAGTCAACAATGTGTGAAAAAAGTTTAGGGTATTTTCACTTTTCTCAAAGTATCTGAAATTGCAAAAAGTACCCGATAACTGACACATATTCGCTTTTAATATAGGCTCTTTTAATAGATTCCCTCTGAAATGGCAGAACAAACCAAGAGCAAAGAATTATAGGAGGATGAAGAAGATGAGGAGGAAAGGCACGGAGGGTAACCCGTAAAAGCTAGAAACCAGTTTGCTACCCTGCACTGGGAGGAAGGGGTGAGTGGACATAAAAGTTGTAAGAGAGGGATGGGTGAAGTTAGTACAGTCACATCACAGACATGTCACATTGCATCACGTCAAAGTCATATCACGTAAGAATTACAATTTAATTATAATTATATATATTATAAAGAATTATAATTTCATACCTCCATTAGAACCCTTGTTAAATATGCCTTGGTTCATTTGGATTGGGAACCAAGTAATGGGGAAAGGTTCCTGTCATTCTAAAACGCCGAAGAACTAGCAAAATAATTAATGCGATCCCTCTGGGGAACATAAAAGCGAACTTTTCATCTGTTGGGTGTAAGTATCAAAATCAACCAAAGTTTATACAAACATTTTTAGAATCTTCCCATTAGCCATACGCGGAGTAGCAGGATTTCTACGAAAAGAATCACGCGCACATCAATCCTGCTTTAGAGACGTAAGAAATTAAATTAAATTCTCACGTAAATACGACATTTGTTCGCAATACAACGGCGCTGAATTTAAGTAATACCGTAGTGCCGATGTTACATGCTGCTAGCAAGGTCATCTGTGCAGCCACCGACAGCCTCCAGCATCCTCAAGTCTTGTGCCTCAGAAAAATAATTTTACTACAGTTACCGGCTATTGATAAACGTCCGAACATTGGCACGGGCAATGGCCGCGGGTAATGGAGGGTCCTTGCTTAAAAAGAAACCTGCGCTATTTTCTCCGTGCAAAGCTATTAACCGCGCATGTGAACTGCCACAACCCAGCGAATGCCGCTTGTCCTATACAGGGGTTCAGAATTCAGAGCGCCATAAAGGGAAACCGAGAAGCCCACAAAACATATTTTTGAGACGCACAACGCAAGCCGAAGGCCCACAAAAACATTGAGATAGGTTGTATTTACTTCGCCTGTTTGGTTTCGAGTCCCAAAGGTGCTGCTCTCTTTCCCTGCGAAATCTCAGCGTTTCAGACAAATTTCTCGCTGTCGCTCGCAATCTTTTTCCCGGTTCTTATTTTTATGATATGTGTATGCCCATTATTCACCAGATGTCTCAAGCCGAAGTGTTTTTCAGACGGATGAAGGTTGTGACCTGCTTCTTACTTTTTATTCTTCCAGTCGGCTCCCATAAGGGAATGCGCCGCTTAATATACGGCAGAGCGGCATTAGAAATAAAGGCTGCGAGCGTTTGCAATCGAAAGCCTTGAAAATGAAAAGGCCTTTAAATGTTGTTTGTAAAGGCTCGAGGCAGAATTTTCGGCCCTGTTTTTTCAGTCAGGACATTGTAAAACACATGCGCAAACTGTTCCGCATTAAAGAAGTGTGCACTTGAGGTTGAAACTTTCATATCCTTGTTTGATATTGAACTTTTCATATTGTGACTCTCAATACGCTTGCATAGATTTGCAGTCGCCAATGTAACGCAAAAATCAATTCCAATTATTTGTAATTATAAACCACGTTCACCACAGGTGCAAAGTCAATGAGAAAGCACGGTAAGCTTGTTAAGTAACTTTTCTTCGAGCCATTAACTTCAAAGAATCTACAAAAACATTACGAGAGCACTGTGGAATCCACACTGCACAAATACGAAAGCCAAAGCGTTGAATGTGCGCACAGTGCATCAGGGTTGCTCTAAATATTATTATCAATTAAATGAACCGTCATTATTGTTGCTAATGTCATCGTTGTCAATATCACTCATTGCAGCTTCATTGTCATCGCTACTATCAATTCAAGGTAGACAAGGAGAATTATGGCGTGTGTGTCAAGAACCTCAACATGGCACGTTTGGTTAAAGCGCTCGGCTGGGGAGCCAAGGAATGGAGGTTCTGTTCCCTGTGGATACAGATTTCTATACATTTAACTATCTTGATCATGGTAGGCAAGGAGATTTATGATGAGCGTTTTGGTTGATGACCGCATTTGACTGACAGCTATAGTGGGATAGGACGCCGGACGGCGTGAGCATGAGGCATTAAAGGCTCAAGGCTTAATACAGCGTGTTAAAGGTCATTCGTTGTCTGACATAAATAATTTAGTAGCGGAGGATTGGATAATTTTACTCCTGATATTATAGGACGTCGTGCTTTGCGAAGACTGTCTTGCAGGATATGTGATTAGGAATTAGCTGGTAAATAGCCATTTATGTAGAGAGTGATCAGAATATTTTCCAAAAGAGAGGCCTGGAATCTTTCATGATAAGCACGCAGACGGCGCTTTCAACACTGACGTCATTTTTCGCAGCCTTGTCCTACTTGCACGCACGCTACTCTTATGTATTCGCGTCTTTATTTACTCATGTTTCCTCATGGTGCTCGATTAACTGCTGGTCATGTTGACATTCCTTATATACTGTTCTGTCTCTCCGAAAGAAGCTGTTCACCTTCTTTTATTGCAATGGTGTTACCCATTAAACAGTTCTATTGATATAATTATGAAATAACGATCTACTGGATGAATTTTCTACACGTTGCCACGTATGCCTAAGGTTGTAATTGTCATGACAGCCCTACTGGAAAAATTGTATGAGGCAATCACCTCACATTTTCTCACACAATCTCACTCCACATAAGAAATCGCATACAAGTCGCATATAATTGCATAAGTTCTCATAGTTTCTTGTACATTATCATAAATTATGTACGATATTTTATGATAATGATGTGCACCATATGAGAGTCTATGCGATTAGATGAGATTTTATGAGGTTGTTGCCCCTTAGAACTTTTGGTTTTTCAGTAGGGAGGGCTTGTGCGTTTCCTTTCTATGTTCATTTGAGCGGGGGAGGCAACCAACTACTCAGACAGAAGTAGCGCCTCCTCTCGTATCACACACAAAGTGCACATACCAACGGTGCCTTTCCAGGAGGCGAATTCGCATACCCGCTACCCCTATTTGCCCGGCTGCATCTCAAATCCGGCTTAAATCCGTTTCCGAACGCTGACATCAAGACGTCCCCACACGTCTGGAGGATGCTCACCCGTAGGAGGTGTGTGTCTTTCTTTCTAGCGCTCTCTGAAAACATTCTCCCCTTATCCATCGGGTCTTACAGCTCGTTTACTTAGGCAATCTATGCATTTCAGAGAAGGGTGTCTATTTCTTTCTTTGGATCTTCCGTGCACCCACTTTGTGGTAGACGTTGATCATATCGTTCAACCAGAACCGCTGAACGTACCAGTAATTTCTTTACATATACCAGTATGGTATTTGCTGTCGAGACAAAGCAGACTTGACTGGCAGGGAATATGACACTCCTCTGCTATCCTACACGAGAGAAAGCACATTGAAGGGAATACGTGTGCCGAATGCAAATGGTAGGTGAAGATGCTGTAAAATGTTTACTACAGAATGGTACGTATCCATGCAAAAGGGGCCTTCCCTCTTCTTCCAGGTGTACTCTATTTTACATTACACTCGTCAAATGTCCGGCTTCGTCAACAACGTTCATTGCATAAACATGCTTCGTATCTATCATATCATCATTTATGATATATTATATACGTGCTTCAATCAGAAAGACCATACGTTCGAAGAAATTAAAATGTATATTTTCCTGTCAGGCTTTAAATCTGCAGAGACAGAAAATATAGAAAGACATAACTAATTCATAAATTTAGAATATTGGAACCAGCAGGAACAACTGTCTCTTAAGGAACGTAGAATCCTTTAAACATATTCTATCTGCACAATAACTATTCGGGAAAACAATCTCACATATCGTTAACTGTACAATTTATTCAAAGTATATGTACACTCTATTCCCCTACACAAAATGATAAGTTGCAGGTGTTTCTCTAAACACGTTTCCTCCTTATCACTTGATACTTGCGTTTGCCCTCGAACTTTTTTTTTGCGTGCAAATTGCGGTTCATTGTGGGGTTATTATTCAGTTTCCTTGTCCCTCCCCCTGTGCAAAGATTCAAGAATTGTCCCCCTGTAGATATATTCTTTAGATCCTGACAGCTCATTGGAGGGTCAAATTCTAAAGTTAAAGCTCAGCTACTTTGGTCATCTGATGAGAAGAGAGGAGTCGCTGGAGAAAGATTTGATGTTGGGAAAGGTTGAGGGTCCCCGGAGAAGGGAATGGCAGCAAACGCGATGGTTAGATGGCATCCTCGAGGCGCTGCAGATGAAGTTATGTGATGTTAGGAAGATAGTGAGAGACCGGAAAGCATGGCGCGATATGGTCCATAAGGCCATGAAGAGTCGGATACGACTGAACGACTGACTGAACTGAGATATATTCTTAATCAGGGCCCTTTGCAAAGCCTGTCCCTTTTTAAGAAATGTGTATCCGCACCAGACCTGCTTATGTGGTGACTAATCATCCACCCGGTATTGTAGTTATTGCTGGTACTGCGGCTTTTATTTATTTTGCACGCCACAGGATCCCTGGTTCCATGCTGAGAAATATATACTGAAGGAGAATTATTTATATTATATACATATATATATATATATATCAATTTTTTTGTTCACTCCATAACCTACTTTCTTCTTATTCATCATCCATCTCCATACTACTTGACCTACTTTCTTCTAACCCACTTTCCCCCTCCCCAGCTTTTCTTCTGCGGAAGAAAAAGCGTAATTAAACACCTTCCAGGGATGATCGCTTTCCCCAGACGAAGACAAGTACTGTATATAAGAGAAATGCGCAACAACTTAGACAGGACACAGGAAGAAACACATACGACAGTTCGCGTAAACCATTTCTTTCTTTAAAAAAATGATCACGACAATTATGAGCAGGACGGCACTGATTAGGCTAGAAGCCTATCAAATTAAGAAACTTGGTAACGAATGCATCAGCGAACCCTCGTTACCTCTGTTCGCGGCTGAGATTGACTTTTTCAACGCCACTACCTGTTGACTCTGGCAAAAGTGTCTTTTCAAGCGGAACACACGCCCACCCGCGCATGCGTCTTGATTTTCTGGCTTTTACCCTGTGATTTTTATTTATTTCTTTTTTTTCATTGTTATTAGCTTTCAATTCATTATCTCCCACCCTTCGGCCTATATATGATGCTGCCTTCCACGAATAAACTCAGTTGATAGTTAGCGCTTGTGTGTATACGTCTCTCTTTTCTTGTCCTTGTCTTTGTTTGCGCTAAAAAACACCTACATCAAGATGAACTACCAAATCGCCCAGCAGGAAGTTTTAATGAAGACAAGGCAAAGCTAACGTCAAAGCTACCTGTTTGTTTCATTTAGCCGCCACACTTTGTTTCAGAACTGCTACATATGGCTGGTATAGGGAGTAGAAAATAAAAACAGAAAACTCTCGGGCTGATTACAACTAGTACAGGAACAAGGCGAGATAGCTAACTTCCGTGTACGATACCAGAGCGGAAGAAACGTGATTATATTCTCAACTCTTATCTATATATTCGTACTATTCTTTCAGCAAATTGTGTTCATAATTAATTTCGGTGTTACTGTTTGGTAGCGTCCATAATGCTTTACTGAGCAGTAAGATTTATTCTTGCACCGGTTATTTGTATCGCAACTTATCTATCATATTTCAGTATGGGTGGTTATGATAAAATACAAGTGCATACATTTTGAAATAGAGAAGATAATTTTTGAAACTGTTGGTAACAACAGTCAAATAATAACAGTTAATGCTTGTCACGTGGTAAGATTACATTGGTGGAGCCTTGTATTAATCTAAGTTCTTTCCAACACTGCAGTGTTCTATCGCTTCTGGTGTCATAATTATGCAGGCATATAGAGCCATGCTGTGTTGGATCTTACATAAAAGATATACCCACGTGAGATACGAAGAGCTGGTAACATTTTTCAGTCCAAAGGGTTAGTCCTGGGAACTAGTTGTGCGCATTTTCATTTCAAGACGCTAGTAGATTGCACTCTGTTAGATCGGTCTATCAAATAACGGTGGTCTTCCATGTCCGAACTCGAGATTGGTGCACACACACTGCCGATGCAAGGCCGGTGGCAAACCATGTTTTCGCCGTAATATAAACTGCTAATGCTAGAGGTAACTTTCCCCGCCTTCTGAACAATGCATGAATGTCATTAAACGTAACAAAAATAGGACATTGTCAGAGTCTTGCTGAAATCTGAGTTGCTTTCTCCGTTCATATTGCTTTCTCTATACTTGACCAAAACTGGTATTTTGCCCGACACTCATTTTTTTTTCTTGTAATTATAAATATCGGTGAAAATAAAGCTGATGTATTTTTTTCTTTCACAATAACATCATCCGTAAGTAATTATAGCTGTCCTAAAAGATGGACGACGTCTTTGGGGTTAATTGTCAGGCAGCTGTAGAATATTACAAAATATTTCTTTGAACCTAATAATATTAATCGGCTAATCTTTAAAGACATGGCAACTGTTGCCTTTTGATGCTCTGGCTGTGGTCACGGCGAGTAATTGGGCATAGCATAAAATAGCCCGGGAGTGCATTGTTCAAAACATTTAGCAGAAATTTATAACCAGGCCGACAGAGGACCTGAGGATATATTTATTATTATAACTAATAGCGGTTTTATGCAAAGTACATGAAAACATTCTTCCAATATATATATATATATATATATATATATATATATATATATATATATATATATATATATATATATATATATATATATATATATATATATATTGCGCACTGCGCTTACAATATATATATATTTTAAGCGCAGTGCGCCTACTTTCACCTCTTTAATCTGTATAGATATATCATCTTCATCATCATCATCATCATCGCTCACCACTGCTCGGAGCGTCGCGCTGTATGCGCCAGCTGGCACTGAAACAACAGACGTTCGTTCAAGTGCTACCTATATATATATATATATATATATATATATATATATATATATATATATATATATATATATATATATATATATATATATATATATATATATATGTGTTATTCTTCAAATTCAGTTTCTTCAATTTCTTGCAAAGCTTCACTCATTAGGGTAGACTTGGAGCATAATATTTAAGTCCGATAGAATAGCGAAATGATCACCGTATTTTGCTAGCCCTTGAGGATTACACAGTGAGTGCATGTATACTTAGAATTATTAAAAAAAAACTAGTGTTTCAGTTTCAGGGTAGGAATCTCTGGCAGACGGCCTGGAACTTCGCACTGGGCGCATATCAGTGAGCTAGCGAAGTAAAACTTCAAACAACCACGATGACTACCAGCGAATATTACTGCGCGCAATAAAGTGCGCTAAGCGAATGTTTATCGACAAGCATTATAGCTAGCTAGGTGGTAAAGCAGCTTACATGGGCCGGCGAATCCAGCCGGCAGACAGGATTGCAACTGGTCGCGTTGGGTTTCAGTTCTAGGCCACAAGGTGTTAGGTCTAATTACCGTCGTTAGTCCTCGGCCTGAGTACATATAGATCAGAGCCATCCGGGTCCCAGGAATAACGTATACCACTGTGGGAATGGGAAGACCACCTGCATTACATACTCGTTAGCAGTACCAAAGACTCAGTGAAGGCTTTCCTCGTCGTCACTACTCAACAGATCTGCCGCGAGCTCTGCATGTAATTATTCAACAATCTTATGTGCAGAGTTCATGTTCTAATAATGAAAGTTTGAATAGATGCTAGGTCGGTCCCAGTAATTACTGAAGTATTTTGGTCGCTAAAGGTAGAAAATAATGTTAATGAGAGATTTCAAAGTGTAAGTCTAAGGTGAAAGTTGTGGGCTAAACGCTATCGAAAATGAACGCCTTACGTAAGAGTCCGTTTGGCTTATTTTACTCATAATATTGTCAAACGGATTCACGTGTTGACTACATTGAAATACTTGCTGTACCATGTTTCCCATTTTTCAAATTACTGAGAACATTGTTGTTCCTTTGGTCGTTTACTTTAACCCTTTACTCCTGCGTTTTGGTTTGAACAGAGATGGCACATAGAGAAATGTGCTATACAAAGATCCTCAAAGCTTGATCACAGTTCGCCTGAGCCTCACAGCTCTATTGAATGTCCGCTACTATGAAACAACACTTTATTGCTTGTGTGGTCTCCATAAAACATTCTCTGCACATTTGCATTTTCTGCAGTTGTAGGCTCGTACACTATGATTTCAAACTTTGGTTTATTTTAATAGCACCTGCGAGTAAGTCTTAAAGATTTCCTAGTAAGGTTTTACACGCAGCAATCTACGCTGCTTGCAAATTGTGAATAGGATTTCCGTTATCTTCAGAAACTGAGCCCCTGTTGAATATACATTTGTATAGATGAAACGGCGTATATTCAAATGGGGTTGTTAAAACGTACGCATAGACTTATCATTGTCTTTTGTGAATCTCTTGTGGGAACACAGCTTTTATAGCTTTCTGCTCTCCATTTTTTTAACCTCCCGGACGAATCACGCATTCATATTTGTTCAAACAGGTAGCATACGCCGCTCATTTGGCAAAACTCTCGGAATGTTAATTCCGAGTGTTTTGCCAAATTCATTTTGCGGTTGGCACTGCGGTAAACGTTCAGTAACATTTCCTGGCCTGTTCTAATAGTACCCAAAACCTTATGTTAGCCCTGAAACGAAAGTGCTTGACGGCTCCGGTTCCGGTTAAACGCGTTAATTTTGACAGTTAAGGCTAAAGGAGAAAACTTTTCTTGCTTTTCTCGATGAGTAAAAAAATTATATTCCGCCTTTTCCTGCTCGACCACAAGCATGTTTTTTTTTATTCTTTGGCTGTTCGTTCCTTTCATTGAGACCCAGGTACAGGTCTAATTTAAAAGTTTGTTTCTTAAAGTCTAACTGAAATGAAAATCTAACCCTAATCACAATGGCTGCCAATCATTTCTATACGTCATGAAAGCTTTCGTGATCAAGGCCTCAGTCTGTATGAAAAGATGTAGCAGATATATTGACCATTTTACGGCCCTTGGGGAAACCGTTTTGACTGGGCAGTTAAGATGAGGAAGTCGTCAATACCTTCCCGTAACGAGAGCAGGCCAGCTCCTCAAGAAGGCAGCACCCTTCACTCGTTTGTAAAATCGTGTATAGGAGTTTTAAGAGCTCTGTAGCAGACTGCGCGTGCCTCTGGAGGCGCGTCGCACAATTACCCGACTCGCCGGATATGTCGTAAAACAGGACGAGGAAAGCTGACATGCAGACAACGACTGCGGGCCGATCGCAGTTGACGAGAAAAGGCGGCAAGTAAAAGAAGGGAAATTCGGACTCTGCGGTTGTCGGGATTTCGTCTGTTCTCACAGAATCTAGTATCCTAAGGGCGAGGACCACACCGAGCCGCTCTGACACCGTCGGATAACAAAACACGCTTGCCGTAACCGGAGAAAGCCTTCATCAGTTTCTCAGTTTCCAAACAGCAGCAACCTGCTGTTTGCGTATTTGCAATGAAACGCGGTTAATGGAAGTCAACGAAGCACGTCACAGTTTTCTGAGCTCATATCGAGAGCGAGGGCTTTGTGCACTACTCTAACCTTGCCGCACGTGTGCCGTTTGCAGCGTTTAAGAGGGGTTTGAGCCTGTAGCTTCAACTTTTGAATTTTGTGCCTGTTTATACGTACATTACGATGAGTGAAGCTAGTAAGCCTGGTCAATGCTGAACGGAATGAGTATTGCACACCGCTCTTCACTCGCATGTTAGTCGTGAAATGCGTCTTCTTTGAAAGCGCTACTATTAGCTAATGCTATAATGCACAACAGGCACGAAACAGCTAGGCCAACCTCCTCCCGTAATGATTCCGTACGACATGAGCCCATGAGTGCGATGGCCGGTTTGATTGCTTTGATAAACGTGCAGCTCCCGATGCACACAAGAAACGCATTTCTGAAGCTTCCCACATCTCAGCAATAAAAAAAAAAAAACGGAAAACGGACTCGATATTTCTCTGAGCAGTAAACCACAGCGAGGTCCCCACCGCTACTCAAGTATACCCAGTTCTACGTCACTTCCGCCGACCTATAATGACCGCCCTTTTTCCGCTTTCACGATTCAAAACAGTTATTTTAGTAATGAGGTTCTTACCTCCTTATTTCAGAAGTGTCTCTGATATTTTGTTTTAGCACTGCCTCTTGATTTACTAAAGAAAAATGGTCTTCTTTTGCTGTTGGCCTTTAAGAATAGATTTTTTTTTTTAAATCATGCTTGTTTTTTTTTTGTTTGGATTGATGCGGCTGCCATGCATAGTGAGTAAGTCGGGATTATTGTTATTTTGTTGGAAAGATTATTCGGCGTAAAAATGACGTGCTTTCTCTGTCCGTCCCAGATTGTGCAATTGAATGTCAACTTGAATCGATTGTGGCTACCTCGCACAAAGAAGTCTTGAACACTTTCACATGCTCTCAATGGAAAGTGCACTAGGCGGATGAAACGACGACTATTACCACTTTTGTTGCCGCGAGATAATGGTTGTTTTTCACAGGTCTCGAAAAACGTTTTTTCGCCAGTACAAATAGAACTACAGCCCACGTTGTGCATGCAAAATTGCACCTAATGGAATGCTCTTTCCAAAATTATCAGTTACAAAGTAAAAACATTATTAGGGAAATTAAAAAAAAATTGCAAAATTGCCAATTTTGTGTCGAGTTGATAAAAATAAGGTAGAAAAGGCGCGATATTTACAGGTGTGTTATTAACATAGAAAATTTGGAATATATATTTTAAAAACCAATGACCTGGGAGCACGGTGCCAAAAAAAATTTACCTATTTGTATTGCGCCGTTCTTCAGCTACATAAAAAGAACTACAGAGGAAAACATCCTGATTTCTTGTGCCGTGCGGCAAAGCAGTTCCTGTTTTTTATGAGGCACCTAACCAAAACTGCTGCAAACTGGGTGTAGTTCATCTTAGGAAAAAAAACAACAAAATACAACGCTCTGTTGAGACATGGACAAAGAAAGGAACCTCAACGCAGCGCTGAGTTTTTTGTTGCTTGTGTTGTCGTTTCTTCCTTTGTCCATGTCTCAAGAGTGCGCTGTTTTTCTTTTCCCAAGATGAACTACCAACCAGCCTGTTCTTCCACCCTGGCTGTAAAGGCCGTGTATGCATGTTGGACGTGTTGCGGACCATCAGGAATAGAGTTTTCGTTGAACAAACCCATGCACACTCAGAGTCAAAGCTCGCTAGTGAATAGCTGGCGCTATTTTTGCGAAATTGTCATCACTAAACGCTTCAGATAACAAAGCCACAATAAGATTCGATATATGACTTGCTGGGAGCCTTGTGATCACAACAAATTTATGTATTAATGCTGCATTACCACGAGTACAACATTTTTTTTTTTTCAATCGCAGTCGCTACGCCCTCTTTCGAAACAACACATGCACATTAGTTATCAAAGGTTCATCAAAAATCAAAACTGCGCCAGAAGGCAAGAATTTTAACCGTTTCCACAAGTGCAGTGCCTACTAGACTAACCACTGGGTGGCACTGGGTGGGCGAGAAACGATTAGAACGTTTCGAAATCGGCGATTTAAAGCATCGATCGCAGGTGATAGATTTGAACACACTTGGTAAAGAAAAAATTTTAATTCCTTTTTCAGCTTATTGCTTATCCTTAGCGCTAGCTCCTTGAAGCTTCATCAAAAGGCAAATAAACAATATGCTATAAGCATAACTGCAAAGGCAAGATGACCAAACATTAGAACCATTTGCGAAATTAGAGTGAATATAAAAATTGGCATTTAAATGAAGTTACTGACTACGCACCAGATGCATAAAATTTCTAACATTTTAGTAAACGCGCACGCTTTCGACTCAGGGAAAGCAAACATTCGCAAAAAGAACGTCATTTCCGTGACATTTAAATCGTGCACTATTTGCTTGGATTGTGATGTGAACCTTTGGCTTGGTATTCAATTTTTTGTAATATTTATTCAAAATGCCTTTAATATGATTGCATTCAACGCCATCATTTCTTGACTCTTTTTGAAGTGGAGGCGGAGGGATATCGAGTAGATATGGCTGTCATACAGACTGCGTAGATTGTCCCGCCGATTGTCTCTTGCCTACCGCAGTCCCCCAAAACGACTGCAAACTTTTATATCAGCATTGGAGGACCAGTTAAAAGGCGTGGATGACTGTATATTCTTTCCCACAGCATCTACGTCAGCGCTACAGTAGAGCGTTGTATATTACTGTGACAAGAAGTGGCTTTAGCACTAGTGATAAGGAGCCACGAAAAAAATCAACGTTTCGACAAGTTCGACGGCAATGGCTACACAGCAACGACTCGCTGCTTTTTTCTCGCACCAAGATTTGCTTGCTCGCTTGCTGCTCGTTCACTCCTTCCTTCCCTCCCTCCCTCTCTCCTTCCAGCCTTCTCTCTCCCCCTCACTTCCTTGTTTCTTATCTCTCGGTTGCTCATTTTTCTTTTTTCTTATTTTTTTGTTGCTTCAATCTTTCTCGCTTTAACTCTAGCTCTCTTTCCCTTTTTCCTTCTTTTTAGTTTTATCTTTCTCATCTGTCTTCCTTTCTGCTTTTTTTTTATTTCTCCTTGCTTCCTCATTTAATTTTTTTTTTTCTTTTTATGACTTCTTTAGTTCTCCCCTTTTTTTTCATTTCTTCAGCTGTTGCGCGCAATGCGATTCTTCCGACACAAAGCGTCAAGATTGTGTTGGTCGAGGAAATATCCAGCTTCCCCGGTAACTTTAGCTTGTCGGACTGTGGAAGCGGACGAAACATTATTTTATTCCTACGTCCTGTTTGTGGTAATAGTCATGGTTATGCCGGTGCTGATGACCAGAAAGCACCATGGCTTACGAAGATGAAGGGATATGGATAGCTATAGGAAATAGTTTAATGTCGGTCCGTAACTCACGACGCAGAGAAACCGACGACCGGTCTTTACAGCAGTCAGAAAGACTTTACGAGTTTTATCGCAATCCTCCATGAGCGGTTGGCTTCGTAGTGTTGTCAGCAGAAAGAGGAGTCTTTATGCACGCAGGCACTTCAGGCGATTGCCCTTCACTTCAACTCGCAATTCTTTCTAACGATGGTATTCTGTAAAGTTGTCTCGCTGGGTTCACGTCTCCCTTTCTTTCCTTATTGTCTTTATTCTCCAGCTCAAGGTCAAATGGGGCAGCAAATTCCTGAACTACAGGAATAGCTGCAGTCATGCGTCTGTGACGCCTAACTTTCGCTCCCTTCCTGCTTCAATCGAGTGAGGAGTTTCTGCCACTTGGCACTTTTCTTTTTCTTTCTATTTTGCCGTCTAGTGCCTGACGTCTCGGCGGGGTGCAGCGGACTCTTAGACTCGAGTGCGGCGCACTTACATCTTTGCACTTTCTCGGAATATACGTGTGATCCCTTGCGTCATCTTCGTCACAAAGCGCATTACAATACGGTCCACACTCGTTCGCTACTACATTTAGTATGTCAGATATAGCACCATATTGAGGCTTAACTTAAAAGCCGACTCACTTCTAAATATAGGACCACTCGCACGACCATCCATGCGTAATTCGTAGTCGAAGAAAGGGCTGGATTGAGGGATATGCCAAAGATGCACTTTCTTCTCGATATTGCAACACACCTCTCTTCAAATGGACGAAGTGCAGTCGGTGGGCAATAATAATTTAAAACAAAATGGCTGCACTCGTGGGTTCTTGAACTTTTCTGTAATGAAGGTTTCCCTTTACCCACTCGTTTTATGGAATCCTATATTTGCAACGGTCCTTTTCACTTTCAGAAGCAACGAAGGCTATTATAAACCGCTATATTAGAAATGCAGTTAATTTAAATTGTCGGGGGATTATGAAAGTTCATGGTAACACCGTAAAATACACGGGCACTCAGGATTCATAAAACATATTACCGCAACCATGGCAAAGTGTGCCGTGATGCCCAATCAGAGCAGCCTAGATCGCGCTGACTGTGCCAACCCGTGCGATATACGTGTGGCTTAGACTGTTAAATAAGCGGATGCACTCCCTGCAATCTCTCGCTGTCTGTCTGCAGCACACAGCGATAACTGAAAATAAAGGTTAAAGGTGTGTGAAGAGCTCCTTGCTCTCTTTTCTCATATCCTTTAAACTACCTTTAGCTCGGTTACACCAACAACGATGACTGTGGAGCGGATCAACCGACGATCGATGACATAAGGAAGAGCTGCGCTCTTAACCAGAATACGGAAACTTGAGAGTTGGACGGCACAGGGGAATTCCTTACGCTGTGCACTCCGCATGTAGCATATATGTGCTTGCGACTTTTTTGAGCTGTTATCACAACGTGTTATCGCACGCAGTAGACTGCAATATACCGACAAAAGACCGCATTGACTGGAGGGAGTGCATCCGTTCATCTAACAACCATAGCCACGCGTATTTCTCACGGAACTCCCTGAACTCGCTAGGGTTCGCTGAGTGTATAGCATGCTTTGCCGCGCTCACGCTCACAAATTTTATGAATGTACGCTTTGCCTCGTAGGTTTTGTTCTAACCGATGCAGGATAGAGTGCAGCCGAATTACAGGACTGTGTGCCTCTTTCACTTTTTAGAGCCTAAATCATCTATCACTCAGTGCGGAACCCTAACCAATATAGCGGTTGACTGTTTAAATCTTTATAGATAGCGATTTTAAACCCTGTGAAAGATAAGTCGGTGTGGCCTGTGCAAGCAGATTGTACATCAAGGCGGGCATTATGCATGTACGTCACAGAGCTCAGTGAAGAAAAAATTAATTTCCTACCATTAATTATTCAGCATTTTATTTTTAACCTTCGGGGCTAAGGCAAAAAGTTGACTTCAGGAGCATGAAAGACGAGTCAGGTATTCATATTTTCTTTAACGAGATGCAGTCCAAATTATTTACCCTGCGCACTTCTAACTGCGGAATTAGGCTTCCGGCAAAGCAGATTCGTATATAACGTCACTTTCATTTTCAATACCGGGATTGCGGAAGCCGGTTTGCTTTTTTTTTTACTGTAGAAGCAGTTAGCGAGACACTGCGCCCAGCGACGCGACTATGAATATGAGCATTTTGAGAAGCGAAATTTAGGAGCTAAAACGAGCATTTTTGACGTGAAATACTTTATAATGTGTTGCTGATATATACTTGAAAAACTGAACTCAGCTTCTGCGATGACAACCTTCACTTTCATAAGAAACCGTTAGCCCTTAAAAAAAAAAGTACAAAATTGATAATTTATAATCAGTTAAATATCGTTTCATCAAAGAAATCTTTCACACACACAACGCGTCTTGATGTAGAATCCATCTGAGTATGCAGCACTGACGTATATCTCGAAGGGTTTAAAGTAACAATCGTAAACATTAGAATATTTCGTCAAATGTTTACCTCGGCTAAACATAACAAAAGCAAAAGCTGCTCGTTTCGCTCGACGCGCCTCTCCGTCTCTCTGCGGCAGCCTCTTAGAGAGCTGCGCTCCCGGACGATCGGATTCGGCTTGGCTTTTTCTACGCTGCTGAACCGAATACACGGGGTGTTTCGCTTGTTTCACCCATGACTACTGTTGCCGTTGCGTACCACTGGCAGAAGTCACTTTGTGGCAAATAGTTTCTTACTCTTATGTAGAAGGAAAGCTGTGCTGCCGTCTATGGGAGCCTACATGGAGTTTGCTGACGACCGGTTCAGCCACCATGGGCGCTCAAAGCATCATGGGCCGTAGAGCTACCGAGTGCAGAACTACCACTTTTGGCCAAAACTAATGCAAGGCTAAACGTTGTTCTACCGTAAATAACGTCCTAATATTCAACATTGTGACTATAAATTGCAAAAAGAGAGAGAAACAGCACGGTCAGTGTGAGATTTATCCAATATAAGCGATGACTCTTTCTCCTATTGGCTTAGTTTTGAACAGCCCAAATACCAATATTTCTCACTTATTGGGCACACTTTGAAAGGAAAGAAACGTTTTGGAAATATTTATGATTGTGCAATCACTTATGGAAGTTTTTAGTGGCATTTCGGGAAACAAAAACCTTTTTATTCGCGACGTCTGCTTTCGCGCCTTCGCTAGTACGGCTTTTGCGGTCTACGTACACACCTCGAGATGATGATGATGATGATGATGATGATGATGATGATGAAAACAAACATCACAGTAACGCCACTCCGCGCACCCGAGAAAAACCGACTGTCCCGCACCAAGTAGCACACCGGCCCATGATCCTTAGCACGCCCATGGTGGCTGAAGTGCTGCGCCCTCAGCTTTCTCTCTAGTTAAGAGTGTAAGAAATTCTATGCTTTGTAGCCTTCGGCAAGGCGATGTCGAGAGCAATTGCAATGCGGCGGCATCGGCGAAGAGGAGCGGCCCCGACGGAGCTGTTGAAGAATGACGTCCTCGCTATCACGTGATTATGGAGAAGCGAGTGCGCTGCTCCGGCGGCTTCGGCGAAGCTGCGACTGAATGACGTCATGGTTGTCACATGGGTTTTCCTCAGTTCAAGGTCAACATTACTATGTCCGCGACGAACCAGCCCATGAGTGTAGTAAAGAAAAGACTAGTTGTATGCTTTCACTCCAAGCAACGACGGAAAAATACCAATCTGTGCGTAAGAAGTGTGTTGTGGCGCTACTGTTCCCGCCTTGAATATACTGGGAGCTAAAGGGTAGTTTAAAACCGATAGAAAGACATGTAAATGAAAATTGGCAAACACTTATTTTTTTCATCGCGGTGAACATACAACGTTGTATCTTTGTACAGGAAGACAAATACTCATACCGAGAAGGTTTGCACCAGTCCCTAGAGAGAAATTTAAAGCATAATTTCTTTATACATTGTACAAGCGCCCTCATTCAGTAAATAAATTCCAAATACTTCCATTGGGAGGCTTAATGATGGAGATAGGTATTTCCAAAACAGCACCCTATTAATGCCAAAGCATTTCTTGGCGCATGAGGGCCGTCACACGAGCATGCCCGCATGAACTGACACTTCGAAAAGAAATCGCGTCCATGGAAGGAATTGAAACCCCATCCTCCAGTGTTCCAGCCGAACATAAGTTCATGCCCGCATGAACTGACACTTCGAAAAGAAATCGCGTCCATGGAAGGAATTGAAACCCCATCCTCCAGTGTTCCAGCCGAACTCACGTTAATGACTACTCTTTGCTGAGTTCTTGCTAACGTGCCCATAATTAATCCTTGACTAGAGTAAAGACGCTGGAGAACATTGAGGAAAGCGAACAGTTAAAACAACGACGACAAAAAGTGCTTAATTGTAACTAAAGTGTAAAAATGATTAAAAATAAAAATTTGAAAGAGAATAAAAATGACGCTTCTAGTGTCGCAACGGTAACAACGCTCGCACTTTTGCATTTTTTCTGTGTAAATTCTGCACTACGTATAGAATTTTTTTTTTTGAGCATTCTTCGCAGTCTGCATGTGTGGGAAACTTCTTCTACGTAACTGAACAATAGACAATTACTACTGCATATCCATAAAAGCATATTACGGTAATCAGCACTTGCGTTGCCATCATTTTCAAATACAGAGACCGTTGGTTTTTTAAGGCAGGTTTAACTACCAGTTGCGGCTGAAGAAAACGACCTCAGTGGGCCAATTTTATTACGCATCGCATGCTTGAGGCAATCTCGACTGCATGCTCATACTTTATATTAAAATACCTGAAGTTACTGTAAGCTAAAAAAGTGCCACACGGAAATTAAATGCTGAATTCGCCACACCATTACGGAATGCCATTTTGAAGGGATGTGTACGTGTCTTCAAGACACCAGGATGCTCGCGTGCGTTAGCGAACCCCTGTCAGGTAATGAATCGGAGCGCGACCCATCGTGACTGCTCTGAGAAAGGCCCGATTGAACATATTTTTGCTTTTTTTGACTACCCAGGCAGCCGCCTTTGGTGAACTCTAGGTAACTAAGTTGAGAAAATTACCGACACAAATCTTGTTATTTCATATTCGAAACGCAGAAATTGAACATAAATTCGTCTTCTGACGACGCGTGATCACTAAAACACTGTGTATCCACTGCAATGTTCAAATCGCATTCACGTTTCTCATATAGTCGGCCTGCTGCTGTGCCTGGCGAATTTCTGCCTGCAGGTGCCACCGATCAAAGAATACATCTTCGATTACATTGGAATAAAACCGATCCTTAAAGAGCACCATACCCGAGCCCCGCACAGCAGTAGCCGACTGTGCCAGTAGAAAAACGCTGTATTTTTAATCATGGGTGGCGCTGGCAGGCGCCGGAGCCGAACGGTGCCGGCAGTGTTGTCTGCACCCCCATATGCACTGTCGTCTGCAGAAGTGCGTGGTTTGACTTCTTTCTTTCACTGACCATGGCATTTGAGAACACATTTTAGGTTAAGGCTGTCTAGACAGTCCAGATAGAAAGAATGCGTAACAGAGCAAATCTAGCGCTTGCGTTCTCATGTCGGAGTCCGCGATAAAATTTGGCGGTTAGAGGAACAAGCCGGCTGAATGCAAATAAACCTTGAAACCTTCAAACTACGACGTATAGTCTTACAGAGATTCTCTCGGACCTAAGAGTTGAGCTAAATATCAGAGAAGCTGGGTCAGACTACGCGGAAGAGAGATGTAGACGCATGCCGTAAGGAGCAGTGGTGACCGCTTAGCTCCTCACCGATGTCCTATTAGGACTGCCGAATAATACAGGGTTTCAAGCACGTGCTGTTTGCGGATGGCATTACGACTTTGACCTCCGTATGATCAGTTTGGAGCATGCGCGTGAGACTGCTATGTAGGACCGACGCGTAATTCCGTCTCCTCAACGGTTGGGTCCCGCAACTTCTTTCTCCTCACTGGTTGCCTCTCAGCGGGTTAAATGGCGAGAGTTACCGAAAGGTGTCTCTGAACGCAACCTAAAGGTAGCATACACTCACTAAAGGCAGGAAATGATTACAGGGAAGGTATACTGATTAGTGTTAGCATTGTCATGCCATCACCTCGTTTCTATGTTCAAGGCTGGTTTTGCGGCTATTAAGAAATAAAAACACTACATATTATAACCTAAAGGGGAACACTCCCCAGGAATGAGCTTGGTGGCTTAGCGTAATGTTGCGATAAAAAAAAAATAAACAAAAATAATAAGTTCCTATTACAGGATTGGAACAGATGTTTTAATGGCTTATTGCTGAGGTAAGTAGAGTCAATCCATTGCGCCACTGAAGCAACGAATGCGCCGTGCTTTTAAACCCGCTATTATTTCTTTTTACAATATTTTCGCTATCTGTCGCCGTGTTACGCTGCTCAGAGGATCCTACCGTTGAGGGAACGGAATCACGCAGGACCGACACTGTACTAGAATGTGCTAATCGAGTTTAATCAAATGAACCGCCAACAATTAGGAAATACTAATTATGGGAAGGAAATGAGGGCTCTGAATCTGTTATAGATTTTTGGAGATGTTGCCGAGATCGTTCGTCTGTTAACAGAGTGCAATGACAAAAACAAGGAAGTGATTAGGAGACTGCAAGCAATAACTGTGAAAGTGACGAGAATGATCAGCAGGGGTTTAACCACAAGGAAGGAAAAAAGAGACAAAAAATTCTTAAGAGACGCTTAAGACTCCTTAAATGCGATGATGGAGCAAATTAACACGACCTCAAATCAATGAGAACCTCTTCCCATTGCGCCCTGCAGCACCGACACGATCACCCCTTCCTTTCTTATCCAGGAATTAGCTCACACGCTAGAATCTTTAAGAACACACACGTTTTTTAGAAATATAACACATATTGAATCAGCGTTCCGCCTCTAGCGGACTTGCCCCAGTACGCGGTAGGAGCACCACAACCCGTCATTCGACTACTCCCTGCCACGCACCGGTCGCTCGTGGGAGATCCGAAACTCCTCATTCACTCCCAGCTATGGTTCGAAGAAGACCATCACTGCCTTGCCACATGCACCCGCACTCTTCAGACTGTTGGCAACGGACATTCAAGATTACACGCCGCCGACGGGTCTTTCAGCCAACAGGACTAACAAAGCGTTCATTTAAAAAAAAAGGGCTATTATTTTAATGCATGAATTTACTGGGGGCAGAATCGCTTACATATAATTATATCTCAAATAGGACAAAAGTGGGAAGAACAAGATGGACGTTCTGAACGGCAAATCATATAAAAGAGCACTTGGTAGCCCTGTAATGGCCAGAAAACAAAAACTACTAAACATGGACGTTCTCAGCACCGTAGATAAAATTATTGGAGGCCATTATATTCCACAGGCGAAACGATTGTTAGGATGCAGGGCGGCAAGGGAATTGCAGAATAGACTAGCGCTTGCCTGCATTTGGTCAGCGGAGGAGACAAATTACTTGAAAGAAAACGGGAGAAAGAAGCCAGAAGTGTGGACCCTTACTTGACATGCCTCCAGAATTTCGCAAAAAAAAAAAATAAAACTATTAAAGGAAAGGATGTAAGGATAGCATGGGAATTTACGTAGACGCGGTGTTACCGGCCAGCGGGAAACAGCTTATAGGCA